>NW_015387681.1:250202-318830 GCF_001527695.2 Protobothrops mucrosquamatus
TCTGTCCTGGGCAAGATCAAGTCAAAGACTGGAGACCAACGGTCCAGGACGGGCGTGGCAACTTTGGCTGACTTGATCTGATTGGGCAGGAATACAGTCTACTACCCAATGGTGGAGTCTCCATCTCAGTGCTGGAGAATTTGGGGATTCTGAGACCTTTCCTCCCAATTCCTACCCATTCATTACATTCCATGAAGTCTGATTCAGATCCCACAAGTAGATATTTGCAAGTATAAATATATACAGATAATCCTTGATTTACCACCATAAGACAGTCTGCCATCACAATCATAAATCATGATTACTCTAAAATGAAAGTGGTCATGTGACTGACCCAATTTTATGGCTTTTTGCAGCAGTTGTTGTGCTGGGTTTAGGCAAAAATATCATCACATGTCCATGGGACACAGCAAATGTCCATTAATGTGGCCCGGTTGCTAAGTGCCCAAAGTTTGGTCATGTGAGACCATCACAGGTAAAGGAAGAAAATATTTTAATACACCGAAGAGCCATTTTACTGGGCTAGATTGACACATTGCCTGACTTAATATGAGAGGAAGCTTCCTTATTCAAATGAACTCATAAGATCTCACAAATGGAAAACAAATGCAGATTTGCCATGCCGGCATGCCTAATACTTGATGCTTCAGATAGACTGGCAGCAAGTCAAAAGAATAATGGCAAGGAACCCTAGACAAAGCTTTCAAAAGCAGACTGCTATTTTCATGGAGCAAAAATTAAAAAATGGATTGACTTCTACACTGATTCACTCGTAAGCAAGATGGTAGATCAGAACAGACATGAGTATCTCACAGTCCTTCCATGCCAGTTTTCATACCAATGCAAACCATTATTGTGCTGCTATGTAAAGTTGCCATGTTGTGCAGAACCACAAAAAGGATTATTTCTATGCATTATTTGAATTCTTACATAGAATAAACTACCAGACAAAAATGGTTCCCGACAATAGTTCTCACATTCCTGATGTAATAAATATGCAGTGTAATCTAGCCGTGAGTGTAGTAACACCAGGATCAGTTCATGTTCTTTGGTGCTACAGCCCAACACTTTAACTCTTCACTTAGGTATTAAAAGCCAAGCTCATCATGATAGCATTTGAGTGTCTCCAGGGTTTTGTCTGCACTACAAAGTTTATTATTAATCCAATGACTACCCTTTCAGCCATTATTAAATATGATTTGGCAACTAGTTACTGCATCAGCAGTGTTCAATGCCCAATTTAGAAACTATAATTGCCCTATAACAGGCCTGTCCATGGTGCAGGGTTCATATCTGGTTTCCATAAGCAGGGGAGCCTCATATTCTATCTAGAAAAATATTGATTTGTAAAACAAGGGACCATATTTTCACTTATTTTCCCCCAATAACTTAAATGTAATGGAGAGACATTTTAATATGTAACTCAGCCTTGACCTATTTTCTCTTCTCTTCCTCTCAAACCATGAAACATATTGTAGTGAAGCCTCAATTTAGCAGATCTCAATGCAACAGATGAAATTCCTATGGCATTTACATCATGGGCAAAATAATGTGATTTGTCATTTGTAAATTAAAATAAATGACATAAACAGGTGCAAATGAAATAAATATTATCATTTGCACAATGATGTCATCACAGTGTATATGCTCTCTAATTTAATGGACAATCTGGAGTAAAGGGGTAAGTTTTACTAGTATTCTGAAGTAGGTTATTATTATGTTTTGGGTAGAAAACAAACTGCACTGAAACATAATTAATTTAGACACATGGCACCCAAGTTATAAATTCTCAGTGATCCATGAAGGTTATTGAACAGGCCTTGGTCAAGTCCCTGATCTAATCTGCACATCATAGTAAGCCATATTTTGTTTAACCAAGGTTTACTTAATAAAAAACAACTGGCTGGGTTGAAAGCCAAGCAAGCCATATTCCATATCAGGTTTAGAGAATATGTGAACTCAGAGTCACACTGGCAAAGAATAAACTCCCAGAAATATATATGTTTATACAGTATACTTGGATAATCTCTGGAAAAAGGCAAAGGCAGCCTCATCAGATGTGGAACACTCAAGTTAAACCTGAGTTTAACTCAACTTCAAATTAGCCATTTAGTTTCTGAGGCAAAACATGGTAGTGCCAAGTGCAAACTATCCATATCCAGAAGACCCTTCTGTAATACAGGGAATAGAAGGCCAAATATGGGGGGGGGGGAATCAAAACAGGTCTTAGGTAAAACTGGAGGCCAATAGAAAATCTGCACTAGTGGGTCATCCATGAAATAACTCTGAAACTTACCTGCACCTATCAACATATGATACAGGACTGGTCATCTAACATAACAGAAACTGGACAGCCATTTGTCCAAAATGGTATAGGGTTACCTGCCTGAGCAGGGGATTGGACTTGATGACCTCCAAGGTCCCTTCCAACTTTATTATTATTATTATAATTACACTCTGTTGGTACTTTAGAGCCCCATTTGCTGTTCCAAGAAGAGAACTAGGAAAGCATATAAAAAACTAAGCTGGTGGGCTCTAATTGGTTTCCAGAATCGTGACTTGTATGAACCAAGCAAAAATGATCCAAGAAGTGATAGAACCAAAAGTATCAATGAAGCAACCCAGCATAGGCTCCCAGTCTCAGAGAGGCAGCGTTTGATAGTAACCTAAAGTATTTGTGAAGCACAATTTTGGCTAGCTGCCTCATGAGTAAGCCTCTGCAGTTAACAGCCCCAGCCATCAAGACTCTCCCATAACAGTGAGTTCATAAAGCAGAGAGCAAAGAAGGATGTGTCAACCCCACACTATGTTCTTGGCTTTTTAAAGATTCACGCTGATATGATCTCAAGTGTAAGACTGTGGAGCCTGGAGCTGTATATTATGATGTAGAAGAGGCTGGAGCCAGAAATCTGCCTTTCACTGTCAGGTATCTAAAGGGGCAGTTACCAGCAGGGAGCCTGCCTACCTTTCTTAGTTTCTTATCTCCTAGCAGCAGAAAAGTTTCTTTTGACCTCCTTATAGGTTCTTGGGGGGGGGGGAGGAATGAAGCAGCAGTGTGGAACAGATATGGTCTTAGATCTATCTTCAAGCAACCAATGAAGCCTCTTGAAAATTTCTATCTGACAAAGCACAAATGGTAGTCAAGTATTTATAAACTATGTAACCTTCCACAAATGGGGCAGAAAAAAGAAGGGTCTGATAGATTGATAGAGATCCTTTTCACTTTATGCCCAGTGCACTCACACAAGAATTCCATTGCATAAAATAACTGAGATCGGAATCAGATTTCCCAATAACCAGTTAGCACCAGATACTTTCTTCCCTATTAGTTCTTTCAGCCCATAAAAGGAAATCTGACATAAATCTGACAGGACTACTCAAACTGACAGGTTTTCATTTTAGTGGGACTATCCTAGAGTAGGGGCTACAAATGCAATTCTCTGTTATATAGTTAACTTTTTAAATAAAGTACACATTCTAAGACCTGCACACGTGTTAGTCATTGCTGGCTCTAACTCTTCAGATACTGCCTTCTTTCCAAACACCCCAGCAAGGTGAGAGCCTTTATCAGACACATTCTTAATAGCCAAGGAGAGAGGGAGAGAGAGAAAAAAAACTACAAAGCCAAAGAACAGCTAGTGTAGAGTGAAGTGTTTGTGGCATCACTGACATTCTTTTCCGCTTCTCAACAAAAATGTGTGGCACTGTACAGAAGAGGGCAATGGTAGCTACTCTTCCTTAAAATACACGACAAGACTGAGTACTGCGGAGTAGCTTGTCAGCCACAACTCTTTTAGTATTCATCACAGACAACAGCATGTACAAGTTCACGAAGATTTCTGAGTATATCTTGCCTTGGGAAGAGAGTGGCAATTATATCTGTATTACACTATATACTGCATCTCTATGATAGATGAACTGTTGCAGTATCATTATCTTCCTAGCAAGACAGCCAATTAACACAAAGCCTGGCTATACACAGCATAAAGAAATTTTGTGTAAAAAAAATTATTAATCAAATAGAACTCTCCGCCAATATTGCCAGAAGGTTTCAACAAGAAATCTAGCACTACTGAGAAGAGGGTCACATTTAGTTTGACAAAAACAAGATTGAAGTTTATACAAATGTGCCAAATCAAGTTTTACAGTAGGCATAGGAATTAAACTGAACTATTTTTACAAAGCAGTAACAAAAAAGATTATCAAACTGCCATTTGGCTGCATTCTTTGCTATTAAATTTACATATGTTTACACTTTGAAATGTTCGGTTTTAATCAATATAGCTTTATTTTCACAAACACAGTATTTATAGAAGTACCCACGCAGTAGCAACTAAAACGTTTTGGGATTATTCTCATGGGATGTGCAAATTTTTCCATTCAAAGCAATTACAATACATAGGCAAAAGTGAAGTCAGCTACAATTAGAGTTGTCAGATCATGTTTAACTACATCTTAATCTAATCCATACAATTCCACATCTGGGTCTCATTTCCTGAATTCCTGTAGGTATTTTAGCCACTTTTAAGAACTCTTTCAAGTACAGAAAGTTCAAACAAGCCTACCTTAATCTAAAGATCTTTTTTAAAAAACAGAGCAAATAAATAATTTGCCTTATCTTTTAATCTTTTTCCAAGGCAAAGACCAGCAGCCCCTACCCTCATGAGGACAAGAAAACAGTTGAACACAGTTGAACGGCATTTTAAATTCATGAGCCAGGTTTCCAACAGTTAAAACTCCCAATTGACAAAAAAAGTTAGGACAGTACAAACATCATTCCACTCCACAGCTTGGGCATACACAAGCGTGTGCACACACACAATCCAAAATCAGGGTGTCTTACTATCACTTTTAATCTCAGGACACGAGAAGAATACACACCCCAGTTTAGCCACCAGTCTCTAATGCAAGCACACACAAACAGAGCCCTCACCTTTACTTCCTCTTCAGCTGTGCCAAACATCTATGTATGCACAACTTCCAGCTCTTTCTATGCTGAACTATCCTCACACCAACAGGGGCATTGGCTGAACAGACTACTCAGCAGGGGAGAAAGGAAAGGGAGGGAGGGAGAAAGAGCAGTTCTCCAGCCAAATTCATTTACAGTACATGTCAGGCATTTATAGAGACTGGACAGTTTCCTGCCCCAGATCAACCAATCTATGCCACAAAAACACTGATCGAACAAGGAACGCTCCTACTGGTCTTTTGTGTTCTTCCTATTTGTTCATATTTACACACACGTGTACACACCCCTGAGCAATATTATTAAGTAGTAGGTCTGCAATCACATCAAGGAACACCCCACCCACATACATAAGGCAATCTTTATCTTGTCCACTTGATCCCCTCCACAAACTTCTTTAAATATGACTTCTAAACATAAAACTTACATTAAAAATAGAGAGAAGCATGTGTCAAAATACTTGATATAGAAATTGTTCCGGCAGAGACCTCTCCCAGGCAGAGGCCTTGTCCCTGCCAATAATGAGAACCATGAGATAAGGAAGTAAGATAAACAATGACAACCCCCCCCCCACCAGCCATGAGGAAAAAAAGCAACAAAGAGGGATCTCCCTTCCCTCCCTCCATCTAATAAATACTGTTTCACTAAGACAGCTGATCCAGAAAAAGGGGGGTGGGTGTTCCTACAAGGTCCTAGGGGGCTTGCAGTTCTATAGCTCTCTCCCCCCCCCTTTCCATTAAAGAAATAACATCCTTGAAGTTTCTGGAAGCTTTCATTAGGGGCAGTTATTAATTAGAACTTTGTATCCAAATTATTTCCAAATTATTATTTCCAAATTATTCCCACAAAATCAAGATGATCCTTCGGAACACAAAAAAAGTATAACACATCACTCCAGGATCACTGATATCAACATTACACCTCATGTAGGACTTCTCTAGCCCCCAAATCTGCAAACACACAGGCGCATGAAGCAACAACTGGAAAATGTGTGAAAGGAAGAGGAGGGAGGTTAGTGAAACATGTTGACTGAGAAGATGGCACAGAACCTTCTCCTCCAAGCTGCAACCCAGCCTCTTAAAATGCAGAAAGGACAATTTGTACAGCTAAACAGGTGAACATAAGCACACAATTCCAGAGAAGAGACCTACATGCATATATCTCAATTTAAGGGGAAAATGACATAAGTGAAAAAAGAAACAGGTCCTGCTATTGAACAGCCTCCCTCCATTCTCAAAACCACTTCCAATGATTCAATTAAAACTTTGAAATGAGGAGTTTTCCTAAATAAGAGAATACCCCTTCTTTCCACAAAAGTGCAGATGATACAGAAGACAAACAGGGTTGGGGAAGATCAGTTCTAGCCTTAAGATTTCTTGACTGGAACTCAGGGAGCCATCCCATTTTTTAGGGAAAAGCATATGCGGGTGCAGGAAAGAGGTCCTTTCAAAAGAGGAGATTCCCCCCCCCCACCTCCACACTTCCTTTAAAGGATGGCGAAGAAAACCAGCAAAAAGTTCTCCTTTTGCCTATTACCCAAACATCCAGCATCACATGTAAGCAGAACAGAAGACCATCTCTCAGATTAACCTGAAGCTGCAATCTTAAGCATGACATTTACTAAGAGCAAAAACAGAACAGTAAGATTTATTTCTTTACTCCTCTTCCAATCTACCAAAAGAATTGGGGGTTTTTCATGGGAGGAAAACAGCCATGTAAGACTTGCCTTGTCCTCCCCCATTACAAGATCTCAGTCTCCCGCTTCGTTCTCTCTCGCACACAACATCAAAGGCAAACAGTGGACCCCATAACATACAACAGGATTAGACAAGTCCTCCCCTGACCTTGCACATTCTCTCTTCCTTCCCACACTATGAAAGAAGAATCAACTAATTCGACCCCTCCCCCTTTTAACTCTTCTGGGGAAATTGGGAAAGGAAGAAGTGGGAGGAAATGCTTCCTCCCCAAATACTGGAGTGGGGGGGGGGGGGAATTTGAGAAAATTGATATTATTTCACAAAGAGACTGAAATGCCTTTTCTAATAAAAATAGGAGGGGGGGTGAATAGAGAACTGCAAGGGTTAGGACTTACCTAAATACACTCATTATCAATTAGTACTAGCCAAAGCTTGCCCCAAAGGAAAAAAAAACCCTAAACCTTAAAAATGCATTATATAGTAAGGTCTCTTCAAAAAGAAAGGCAATATTTCAAATCTTCTTCCTCAACAACCCCCACCCACCCAAAAAAAAAAAAGATTTGGCTGAGTGGAGAGAAATGCAATATCTTGCCATTCATTAAATAAGCCAGCAAAGAAGGGGAGAGTTCAAAAGTCATTTTGAAGGGACCCCCCCCATAAAATAATGCCAGAATCTTAAAGAAGCTAAATCCAGTATTAAGGCAGCTCACATTTTTCCCAGCTATTCACATTAGTTTACCATCAGGGGAGAAAAGGCATACTTGGAAAGGGGAGAGGGTGAAAAAAAAAACTGACCATAGTGCTTCAATGACAGAGGAGGGAGAAAAATTGGGGGTTCCCCTGTGGGCCTCATAAGGCAGCTTTTGATACTGGGGAGGCAGGAAAGCTTTTTTCCCCTTCCCTGGTCAGTGTATAAACTCCTTGCAAAGTTTCCCACGAGCTTCAATTTAATGTATTGTTGAATTTGGTGTGCGTGTGTTGGGGGGGGGGGGGTTAAGTACAGAAGCAAAAATGTTTTTGGAGGGGCCAGAGCAGAAAGAAACATATTACAAGATCTGCACATAAAAACACATCTACAGCGGTTTTTCTTTTAGCGCTTCTTCCCCCATCTCATAAAATTTAGTCCCTGTTAAGAAGAAAAGGGACTCATTCTAGTAGGGAGGGGGCTTGAAATGAGTGAAAGAAACAGGTCAGACTCCCTCTGTTACAGGTTATTTTAATATTCCTTCCTCTGCATAAAAAAGAGGGGTTTCTTGAGGATGACAGAGTCAGAGAAAAGAAGCAACCCCAGAACATCCCCCCCCCTTTAACACACAGCTTTGGAAGGGGAAATCAACCTAGAAAATAGAAAAAGCAGAGCTCCACATGCATCTGTTTTTAAAAAAAAATATTATGATGATTTTAGTTCCATATTCTTTCACTTTGTAAAACTGGAGGACTGTTACAGAAAAAGAAGAAATATAGGTATCCAACGGAGGGAGGAAAAAAAAGAATAATAAGACAGCCCCCTCCTTCTCAAGTTAAATTTCCTTAACTCTATCCCCCTTCCCAAACTATGGCACTGTTTAAAAGATACTAATTCTGGGGCTGTTAATAAATAAAAGTGTTGTTAAAGTAGGGTCTGTTTTAGATGGGGGAGTGCAAAAATAAGTAGAAATCGGGAAATGGGGGGGGAACAATCTCTCCAGTTATTAATATAACCCTTCACTCTTTTCCCTCCCTTTTAAAAAAGGGACTAGTCGGAAAGGGGGGGGGAGGTTTAAAGAAAAGTGCTGTGGAAGAATTAAATGTGTCTGGGTTTGGAGGAAGGGGCTGCACAAATAATCAAGACACAAGGAACAGAGGGCAAACCCGCTCCCCGTTATTGTTATTACTATTATTATTAACCCCCCGGTGACTCTCTGTCCTCCCTATTTATAAAAGTAAGGCTGCGGGGGGAGGCTTAAAGGAAACCCGGGTTCCCGGAGTGATGCTGTTTTGGGGAAGGGGCGCTTCGGCGCGGGAGGGGGGGAGGTGGCGAAGCGGCTCCTCCATCCCGGGACAAGCCACCTCGGCGGCGGCGGCGCCATCTTGTTGGGATCGATGAATTGAACAAAGAGGATCAATTTCTGATCGCGGCGGCGGCGCCGGGTTATCGATGGGAGGGAGAGCGGAAAGAGGCGAGGGGAGGCGGGCAGGGCTGGCGGCCGCCACCGCCGGGTCTCAGCCAGGCTCGGAGGGAGCGGGGGGACCCGCAGGAGGGGGGGCGCTGCTTCTGCCGAGACTTTTTTTCTTGGGGGGGGTGGGAGGTTTTCTTAAGGGGGAAGACAAGGGGGAGCCCCCCCCAGGGCACCTCCGGGGGGGAGAGAAGGGGAGGGCGAAGAAGAGGGAAAGGGGGTCCCATGGAGAGGGGGAGACCCACGCGCCAGCGGACCCCGAGCCTGACCTGCAGCTGCTGTAAATCAAAGCGCTTCCAATATTGAAACATCGATCCCACATTGGCCGCCATCTTGAGACATATTGAGACAGAAGTGAGCGGCGGATCGAGCGAGAGAGAGAGAGGGGCTGGAGAGTGCACGGGGAGGGAGGGAGGAGGAGGAGGAGGAGGAGGAAAGGGGGAAGAGAGAGAGAGAGAGAGGGAGGGAGCGGGCGGGCGGGCGGCGGGCGAGACGCTCAGAGAAGAGAGAGAGAGAGAGGCCGGCAGCAAAGCCAGGCAAGTCGAGGGCGCGCGGAAAACCCGGACCGGCGAAACAGGGAGCTCTCGGAATGGCGGGCTGGACTGCCAGCCCAGGGAGAGAACATTACTGTGGGTTCAGACATTTTATCTCTGCGAAACGGGCATTCTTCCTTTGTGTCCCCAACAAGAAGACACACTTTATGCTGTTCTCTTTTGGACTTGGAACCCAAGTTATTCTTTTTTTTCCTTTTTTTTTTCCTCTTGCGCTGCATGCACACTTGCTGTATGTAATGGATCTGTATTTTTTTAAAAAAAAAAAAAAAAGACGCGGACTAACGCAACCTCAGGGTCATGAACAGAGGCATAATATCTTGGAGGGAAAACGAAGTATTAGAATGAAAATGGATCTGAATTCATTTTAAAAAGTCACCTGAAATGTTTACAGCCCTACTTTTTGGATAACTTTGAACAGCGATGGTTTTCTTTGGCTTTTCTTATGGATATGGATCTGTGTACAGATTTAAGAGTCATTTATTTGTGCATTTTATAAAATACAGCGATACGTGGAATAGCTATGCTGTAAAACTATCTGTAAAACTATTTTTATTATTGGAACATCAATAATAAAAATAAAATGCAATTACTTTTAGGCAAAAAATAGTACTGTCCTTAGAAGAGCTAGTTTAAACTTTTAATCTATGGTGTAAAGAACATCCCACCTGAATACAACATGTATTTTGATAATAATGGAAGTACAATAAATCCTCATAAGGTGGCATGTACCTATGTAAAATATAGAAAAGTGTTCAAGGGTAGTCCAACAGTATTCATCCCCAGAGCCCCTCTTTTAGGGGGGAGGTTAGAAACATGAAATATAATTAAAATTCATCTGGGCTTCACTTTCCTAACTGTATTTAAAAGATTGCAATAGTAAATATATTTATCTTAAAACAGATTTACTCTTTCGCAAACATACATGTGTTACAAATGTGCAGAATATAGTTCATCAATCAAATGCAGGACCTCAGCAATGCCTTCTCCCCTCCCCCCCTCCAGAGTCTTGTGTGTAGCCACTGCGTCCTACTATCAAACAGAAAATGTTAAGGTGAAAGAAAAGAAATATTACATCAATGGGAAGTCATCCCATTAATTATTTTGAATTAATGGAATTTGATCGAAATTAAACTGAATCCTTCTCCTGGCCTTGCCTTCCTTTTAGTAGTTGTGCCTCTGCATACGGTATAACTCCAAAGTCAAGCAGACTCCTTGAACCTCCCCCCAGCCTTGACAATAATAAATGAAATTAGGCATTTCTTTGCTTCCTTCTAATGGTTGTGTGGATTTTTGCAGCCCAGAGCTATAGCCCTAAATGAGATGGGATGGGAGGATTCTTTTCTGTCTCCAATATGCGGAGGCACACTTATTCCTATTAATGTCTCACATGTCACACACTTAGAAGCTTTCTGCTGAAACTGGAACCCGAAATCAACTTCGTTTTGAATTGCAGTCTAGTTCTTTTTCAGCAACAGCAGCAAATGCGCATGAGATGATTTTGATAGAAATAACGCTGCTTGAATACGTGTGCACAGGCGTACAACTTAAGCTGAGGTCATATAACTAAGCTTTTGAGCTGCAAGTGCTAATGAGTTTGATGGGGCAGGTACACAAGTCTATGCATGTTTATTCAGACATGTCCCAGTAGTTCCATGAATCTTACTTTCTAGTAAGGCTGTGTAGGATGTCAGTCTGAGTTTCCTCCAGGCACTCTGGAAGAGTTTGCATATCTTTCTTGCCCGCCGCCCGCACTACTAGCAAACTGCAATTAATGGGAACATTAGTTGTTATGTAAATGGCAATTTCGGTACAGGCAGGGCATATTCTAAACCTTGAATGGATTGGAGCGAGAATTAAAACGCTTTCATTTTACAACAGTCTGGATAAAAAACTTGTCTCTTAAAGCTGTTATTTGCCTTTCAAGAGAATTTTCCAGTGACCCCAAGAAGACTTTACTTGAATTGGGAACAGCTAACCTCGGCCCAAAGTAGAATCTCAAACTCAAACTAACAAGCATTGCATGAGGACTAGTTCATTAGCCCAAAAGCTAGAACACAGAGGCTTTTTTCTATATTTGTGGAGTCCTATGTAGTCTCTGAGCTTGGTGGTTTGCTTGCAGATGTTTCACTATTTGACTAGGTAACATTATCAGTTCTTTTCAAGTTTGTGTGTGTGTGTCTTTGAATCAATTTTGACTCCTGGTGAGTGCCTGGCGATGTCCCTACCATTTTCTTGGCAAGATTTTCAAAAGTAATTGCTCTTGCCATCTTCTACCTAGGGCTGAGACAGTGTGACTGGCCCAAGTCACTGGTCCAGTAGGCTTTGTGTCTAAAGCAGGACTAGAACTCACAATCTCCTGGTTTCTAGCCAGTTGCCTTAACCTATACTATACACTAAACTAGCTCAAAAATGTCTCCTAGGGCTCGGGGAAATGAAGAAAATTAAGACTTTCACAGTATGCCAATAAATATTTTTTTCAAAAAGTAAAAACTACAAAAGACAGCTACTGGCAAAACAGGGCCATTTTTCTTTGGTCACTTAGCTGGCAGCATTTTTTATTAACCCAAACACTAATATTTGGTTTATCACTGGGTTATATGTAATATTTTTCCAAGAATGTGCCTAAAAGAATTATAAATTAGGAAACCTAAGAACTGCACAAATTCTGCTGTTTCTTCTCTCTTCTAGCTGAGTGGTGGAGGATGTGTGTGTGTCTTTGTTCTTTCTTTCTTTTGCTTTCCTTTTTTCACCTCCTTGCCTAGCAAAGCTTTTTGAAACGCGAACCCTTGTTTGCCCACTGTCTTTCCGTCATTGCCCACTCCTGGCTGGGTGGTCAACCCAGATCTCCTCTCCCTTGGGAAACTCCAAGCCTGTCCTTCCTAGCCTGTCCTTCCTATTCAAACCTCACTTTTCTGCCACCTCTGGAGAGAGAATTCAGCATCACCTCAGAAGCAGTGCCCACCATGGGCACAAGGGTAGGCAGGGACCCAGGGCTGCTGGGAAAAAGCCTTAGGGCAGCAACTGCCTAACAAAGCCAACTGGGCCCTACAGTTGCCCAGAATAAGGTGAAGTGCTAAGCCACCTCCCATCAGGGTGGCCCTTTTCCTGGAGAGCTCCTCGTGGCCTCTAATACTACTTTTGCAGATTGCTGACAATGATTTGGAATTCACAATTTGGAAAACGCTGCCATCAGCCCTACATGACTGCTACCAGTTGGAACATACAGAGCAACAAGCTAATCAGTCTCATCTGAAACAGATATTTTGAATGAGCACACCCATATTATGGTAGTGGTTGTGAGAAGCAGAAAACTGGTTTGAGTAAACTTTGGTTAAAGGAAGCAGCAGGAAGCACATCATGAGAACACAACCATTGTACAGGTAGTTCTTGTTTAGCAACCATAATTGGGACCGGCAACTCAGTCATTAAGCAAAGCGGTCACTATGTGAAACCACAACTGTACTTATAATCATACTTCGGCTTTCCTTTGCTTTGTAGACCTGTGAAAGTCCCAAGTGCAAAGTTTGGTTGCAAAGTTATGTTTTCATCACCATTGTAAGCGATCTGAGGCGGTTACTAAGCAAGGACTACATCTATAGGTCTGATGGGTCAACAACCCCTCTATTGGATTATCTCCCTCTGCAAGGCAATTCCAGCATGCATGGATAGAGAGCTATTTTCAGGCTTGACTCAGGGAAGATGGGGGGAAGGGTGTCAAAAAAGTCACAATGGCAGTATTGTAGTGACTGTGCAATCAAATCACTGCTTCTTTTTTACATTTGACACTTACAAGCTACAGAGTCCCAAGAGATGAAGAAAAGAATGGATACAGCCAGAGATCAAAGTAAAAGACCCTCCCACATGCCCCCCCCCCAGTTTCAGCTTTCTTTCCCCTTGCCGGTAGCAGAGAAAAGGCTGAGTGGTCTTCCCCTAGATCTTAAATGATTCCTTGCAAAGAGATTTGAAATTAGCACAAGGGATGCTCATTGTCCAGCATCTGCTCTATTTGCAAAATGCAGGTTTACAACTGGTCTGCAGTGCTGCCTTTCACACACACATGTGCAGGCAAAACCCTTTCCCATTCACACATCTGCATCACAACTAGTAGAATTAAACAGCTGCAAGGGTTCAGCAAGGTTAAGCCCATGCTCAGGTAGCCCCCCCCCCAGATCAAAAGCAGTTCAGATAGTGTCTGCCCTTAGCCAAATAGCTCCCTTTGTAGCAAGCATGCACCCCATCATTGCTGTCATGTAATAAGTGTTCCTAAGTATTTCTTTTATTTTGCGTATCTCAGTTTCACCACCACCCCTCCCCACTCTTTGCCATGCAAAACCTTCCCTCCTTCTACTGCCTGGGCTGACTCTGTTTTATTGCAAGGACCAGATCCAGATGATTAGTTAGTTTTCAGAATTGGGAGGAAACAGGAAAGTAGGGATAAGGGGGAGCAGGGAATAAACCTAAACTGATAAAAAATAGAATGGAATAGAATAAAATGTTGATCATTAGAACAATAATAATAATAATGATAAAGTTGGAAGGGACCTCGGAGGTCATCTAGTCCAACCTCCTGCTCAGGCAGGAAACCCTATACCATTTCGGACAAATGGCTGTCCAGTTTCTTCTTAAAAACTTCCAGTGTTGGCGCATTCACCGCTTCTGGAGGCAGGTTGTTCCACTGGTTAATTATTATAACTGTCAGGACATTTCTCCTTAGTTCTAGGTTGCTTCTCTCTTTGGTTAGTTTCCACTCATTGCTTCTTGTCCTGCCTTCAGGCGCTTTGGAGAATAGCCTGACTCCCTCTTCTTTGTGGCAGCTCCTGAGATATTGGAACACTGCTATCATGTCCCCCCTCGTCCTTCTCTTCGTTAAACTAGACATACCCAATTCCAGCAACCGTTCCTTATATGTTTTAGCCTCCAGTCCCCTAATTATCTTTGTTGCTCTTCTCTGTACTCTTTCTAGAGTCTCAACATCTTTTTTACATCATGGTGACCAAAACTGGATGCAGTATTCCAAGTGTGGCTTTACCAAGGCATTGTAAAGTGGTATTAATACTTCACGTGATCTTGATTCTATCCCTCTGTTAATGCAGCCTAGCACTGTGTTGGCTTTTTTGGCAGCTGCAGCACACTGCTGGCTCATATTTAAATGATTGTCCACTAGGACTCCGAGATTCCTCTCACAGTTACTACTATTGAGCAAGGTACCCCCTATACTATACCTGTTATCTTTGAGTGCCATGGTGGCCTAATGGTGAAGACACTTGCCTCCCACTCAGAAGATTTGAGAGTTCAATTCTAGATAGCGGCAGATGTTTCTCTCCTAGGGCATGAAGGAAAAAATATATATTCTGTGAATTCCCCTGGTGTCAGGAAGGGCATCTGGCCAGTAAAGAGTCAGCTCCATTCAGTCACCCTGACTCTATCCCATATTAAGGATCATTAAAAAGGGAGTTTTACATGTGTTATCTTTCCTGATTTTTCTCACTACCATCTCTAGTTTTACTGTTGCCACTGTTTTTATTTGTTGGTGAAAAGGGGCTAATTGAAAAAATGCTTAGTCTTCCAGTCACTTCTTAACTCCCTCAAAGATACTCACACATTTAAATACATCAGATAAATACAGTAAGACTTATAACAAGTAAGTTAAATGTAGAACAAAGGGGATGCAGTGAGAGCTGTAAAAGGATCTCTCTAATTTGGGGAGTCGATGACAAAAAGCACTGCCCTTCACCTATCTAAATCTCTAATTGAATGGTCCCACGTTCTTGTATTTGTGCATTTTTTAAAATGCTATTAATTTTATTTTTGGTTTCTATCTCTATTAATTGTCTTTTTTTTTTTTGGGAATTAAAACAATCCTGAATTGTTGTAACATTGCAGGATCCTATCTGAGTCAGTCATCGGCCCTGTGTGCACACACAGAGAAGCTCCCCCAGGATGGGCTCCAGCAGGAGTCTGAAGGCTTGGAAGACTAACTCTGCTCCTGGTGATGGACTCAGATTGGATCCTGCAACATTATCCTGGCACGTGTATGTTTGCCTTCATCCGTGAGGTAACTTTATCTTTTGATTCAGTTCTTTAGCTTCCTGATAATTCTGTATGCCCTGTTTGTTGATATCCTCTATTTAAATCTGTATTGTGGTGCCTGAAATGTAAAATTGGAGAGCATTTGTTTCTGCAGTTGCATATTCAGCCTGACTCAACAGCATCTAATAACTTTTTTTATTATTGTTTTAAATTTTATTGTAAGATAAAAATACAAAGGGAAACAAAAGTTAGAAAAGCGAGAGAAAGAAGAAGAAAGGTGCAAAGAAAGAAAGAAAAGACTTCCAACTATTTTTCACTGCAGTAAAATACCCCCCAAAATTATAACGTCAACCTTTTGCTTTACATTTTACAACATGTCAAGACATTTCTATAATAAAATCATTCTAATCATCAAAACCCAAAGTCAAAGTTTCATATTTTTTTCACTTTTGAGCAAAAACCCAGAAATGGTCTGCAAATAGAACAAAAACTAGACAAATTCTTCTCTTCGATTAAAACAGTCACTTTCGCATTTTTGCCAGCTCCATCACACCTTTACCATCCTCTCCTCCATTGTGAGAATTACAGAAGTGTGTCTTTCCATCTTCATGCATAGCAATCCTCAGCTTACGACCACAATTCATAAGTTGTAACTTTGAATGGTTTCTAAATGAACTATTATTTTAAGTTGAAGACTACCTGTATAAGATTCTCAGGCACCTAACTAATAACTTGCATTGCACTGGGCAATCTCATGATGATTTCAAGACCACTTACTTTAACTTAATTGTATGGTTTTTTCATTTTTATTGTTTGATTTTATAGGATATTATGTTGTCATATTAATTCTTTTTGTGGAACAATATAATTTTGTTGAAATAAGTCTTCCCCAATCTGGAACCCCTTGCTAGGAATCATGAAAGTTGAAGTCCAGTGTATTCGGAGGGCATCAAGCTGTAGAAGCCTGGCTTACATAAAATCAAATTGAGCAGGGCATAAGGCAGTAATATTCAAAACTTTTAAAGGCTGTCAGCAAAAAAAGTGAAAATAAACTGTTTACCTAGGTCACAGCAAGAATGACAAATAATGGAGTCAAGGGGCAAAATGCATGTTTAGAGGAAGTAAGTGGTTCAGCCTGATGGAATTTTACCATTTCAGGAGGCTGCTCACATTTCTTCTCCCAACCAATGCAAAAATGTAACATCAGACAGAAAGCTAAACCAAACCTTGGATTTGGGTAACTTTTAACATTATTGGTTATGGTAATTCCACCATGCCGTCATCCCATCATTTTCATGAGTAATCAAAGAAAATTAGGCCATTTGAGTCTTCTGAAGGTATACCTCAACCTTAAGGAGAAGCAACGTCAGGACTGGCCCTATCATTGAGCAAAGTGAGATGTTTGCCTCAAGGAGAAGATTCTATGGGACAGACAGCTGGGATAAATACTTCGATCCTTCCCCATCCCATAAATCAGGCTATTATATATAGATGCAATGGAAGATTTGGCATCCTACCACCATGGTTTAAATTAATCCACTGACTGATTAGTTTCTCTTCCTGAGATAGTAGAGAAACTACTATCTTGTTTAAGGCAGCATGATGTCTTGGGCGATGCCCAAAGAGCATGGATCCATGACCAATACTGGGAAATATTTCTGGTTATTGAACAATAGAAGTCATCCAGGGGAAGCCGCAAGATCTCTTTTCCTGGAAGCTCTTAAAATAAGACAGGATTATAATCCATCATGCTTTACTTAATTCTGGGAATTGTCTGATAGCAAGAGGGTTGGGCTGAAGGAGTCCTAGACTCTCTTCAGATATGCTGCTGTGTTTCAGACATGGAAAAACATGATGAAGAAAAGCAAGTTACGGATAGAGAAGAGAGGCAAATACATCAGTGTGAAATTGTTAGATGATCACAATATAGAGAAATAATACAAATAAAGAAGGAATAGGGTTTATTTTTTAGCAAAGCTCAGAAAATAGTTACAGGCTCAGAGGCAACTTGGAAAAGCACCAGAGAATCCTGTTTTGTTTATTCTTACTAAATCATGCACTTTTCTAAGAATAACTTGTTTGGTTTTCGTTTAGAGTATTGTGTGGACCCAACCATTCCAGTCTGTAAACCAGAGCTAATGTTATAGAACACAAATGAGCCACTGGAGCAATCATTAATGTGATGGAAAATTTTAAATACATAGGGAGCAATCCTTTTTACAGAATTTAATCAATGCAACTGAATATTAATTAAGCTTAGATTTAAATGAAATGAAACCATATGTAATTTTTGCCCTAAGGATTTTCTTGGCACAATATATTTTTTTAATGAATGCCCTGATATTACACTCATATGGTAGTGAAATGTCGAACTGAGGAAAAAAGTTGCAATTTATGGTGTTATGCAGTTTAGGAACCCAGCCAGTTGTTTATTGTTTTAATCTATGTAAGGAGGGAATTGTCTTGGCAAAATCTCTGATTTCAAAGGGTGAGTAACTCTGCAAAAGAGAATAAATGGTGGTGACATCGTAAGGAAAGCAATACGTACCACTCAAAATGCATCAGTATATGCAGTGGGGTTAGTGACAAGTTCCTTCAAATAAAATTCATTTGATTTCTGCATTTTTTTTTAAAAAAAAAACCATCTGCCCCTATCAATAATTAAGATGTGTTATTTTTTTAAAAATGAGGTGCTAAGGAAAGTAAACATTCTTCCAAGTTTCAAATTCTGCATAGATAGAAACATTCTTGATCCCAATATGTCTGCCCTTCTTTTCTGGATCTAAGATGCCTTTTTCAGTGATTTTAATATGCTAGTAAGAAACTAAGATTGAGGAAAAAGTCATCCTAGAGAATGTTTGAGTGTATGCTAAGAGTCTTATTAAGTGACTTCAGCACTTAATAAAAGAAACTAAGAATTGATGCATATACTGTAACCTGCTAAATCACAAGGTGTTTGCTTGTTCCTGTCTTATAGTTATTATGGCCTCCTCTACCAACTTGCTCATAAAAGATCCTGGTTTATTATTAGGCAAGTAAAGGTAAAGGTTTCCCCTTGTCCAGCTGTATCCAACTCTAGGGAATGGTGCTCATCTCCGTTTCTTAACAGAGGGAGCCAGCAGTGTCCAAAGACAATTCCGTGGTCATTTTGCCAGCGTGACTATATGCCAAAGCACACAAAAAATGCTGTTACTTTCCCATCAGGTACTTATTTATCTGCTTGCATTTGCATGCTTTCAGACTGCTAGGTGGGCAGGAGATGGGGCAAGTAGCTCATCCCGTCAAGAAGCACTCAGATCTCGAACCTGACCTGTCAGATTTTTCAGCTGACAAGCTCAGCGTCTTTGATTGCTGAGCCATCATGCCCCCTATTAGTAGGCAAACCAGGGCTATATAAGTAAATATAGGTCTACTCCAACACATAGAATTCCCACAGAACATTGCTTGACTTTGGATACACTTGTCCCTATTGATAATACCCTGGACTGAATACCCCTTTAATTTTACTCTCTCCTAGAAGGGGTCAGAGGGTTAAGTGTAAAATACCATACTATACTGATACTTGACTGGGCAATAACTATATTACAAAGATTTTGAGATCACTGCATCGGAAGTAAACCAGTGGGGAGCTAGTGGGCAAATCCAAATGCTAGTCAACAGATTTCAACTGACAGTATTGCTGCTATTGATGTATAGATTTAATTATTATTAGTTGACTTGAGCATTCCATGGAAAGGTGGGGCAGAAGTATTTTAAATAAATAAATAGTTATGTATAAATATGCCAAACTAGGTCTATGAACCAGCCTGAAGGCATTCTTGCGTCTTGGCCCCACTTCTGGATTTCACATTAATGCTAATTAAGAGGCTTGTGGCACCTTAAACACTAATGATATTTGTATTACATAAACTTTTGTGGATCACAGACCACTTCACTAGTTTATATAACAAATTAGTTGCAAAAGATATATATTTTTCTTGTTGTTCTTGCAAAAATTAGTATAACTTCCAGTCTGGAATCTCATTCATGGGAACCTTCCCAAAACTGCTCTCTATGACTTCTGGATCTTGTATATAACTTTTCTTTCTCTCATAATAGTTTGCAAATTTTAACTTGATGTTAAATGGGGGGGGGCTATATTTTGCTTGGATTGGGAGACTAAATACAGATAGGATAAAATAACAATAAACATAAAAATCTTGAACATCTTATTGCAGCATTTCCATATTCTACTTCTGCCACAACTCTCTTTGACTCCTCTGTATTTCTATGCCCTTTGAAGAAAGAAATCTGATGGCATTTTCTAGATTATGCAATCCCTTAGGGACAGAAAATTATTTTCTCCTGTTTTATATATGGGTGGTATTATTATCAGCCTAAATCAATCCTCTGCAGGATGAAGGCATGTTCACTGAAGGATTTGTACTACAATCTATTGTGCTGATTCAGTATAGTTTGGATATTGTTTAACTTCTCAGTCCTGAGTGAGAGGGAGTGACTGGTCCAAAGCCATCTAGCCAAGGTCCATGCCTAAGGGATGATTAGAACCTGAATCTCCCAGCGCCTGGTCCAACATCTTAACACTACACCATCCTGTCTTTAGATGGTATTAAATAAATAAATAAATAAAATAAATGCTTACTTGGGGCTGCTCGGGAATGAATTGTATGCATGTGTACATGTATATAAGTTTGTGTGCATGTCCATGTCAGAGAAATGTGACTAGTTACCCAATGATTTCACAGATCAAATTTTAGAGGATTGAATTTTGAAAAAACCATCAATTATTTTTGTAGTGTAAGACCCAGGAAAGAAAGCTCAGTTAGCATCAGTTTTATGAGGGGAAAAAAATCCACCCTTCCAACCTCATCCAGCCTTTGGTTTGAGTCATGCCTCAAAGATAATGTATAAATGGGACACTTTGACAAATTCAACTCTCGATTTTTTATTTATGTTTCTTTCAAAAAGAGATTATTCATACACATTGCTTCTGAAATCAATACTGACCTTCCCACTGAAACTATTGCACTGAAAAATCATGGCAAAGGTTTTCATGGCTGTATTTCAAACTCTATTACTGGGGTTGTACTCCGTCTCCAGATTTGTCTTCATTCATATTAACTTGGCTGAGTGTGAATGTCTTCCAAAAGCATAGCATATTTGTTGGATGCAGGTTGTACATACATATTGACCTGCAATAATCCCAGTTTCCTAGCCCTTGTACATCACTATTCTAGGTACCAGATAAGGATTTTGGCAAAAAATGATCAGATAAGAATGAGCTGATAAGAACTTTGACAAAAAAAAAAAAGAAATTAAGGCCAGGCAATAGGAAGTGAATCAGCACTTGGGGAAAACAATATTAAGCAATTTTTGTAATAATCCCTCTAGTTTTAAAGAAATTCTGCGTAACAGTCTTACTTTTGCAATAACCATGTGCAATAACAAACCTGTCAGCTGTTAGATGGGGACCAGGAAGAAGTCACATTGATTGAGCCAATCAACCCAGAGAAAGAAACAGTGATAAAAACAAAGGAGGGATACTATGCACAAAAGAATGGTTAACAATGAGAATGCTAAAGTTCTAAAAGTGTCAAAAAAAGCCAGTCAGTCAGAAAATACCATCTTTACCAAAGTTACATGGTTAGAATGCAATATTGCAGGCTGACTCTACCGACTGCAAGCAGTTCGTTCCTGACTGACTCAAGGTTGACTCAATCTTCCATCCTTTCGAGGTTGGTAAACAAGGACCTAGATTGTTGGGGGCAATATGCTGACTCTGCAAACCGCTTGGAGGGCTGTAAAGCATTGTGAAGCGATATATAACTCTTAAGTCCTAATGCTATTACTACATACAGAATATTTGGAAGCATATTTTCAATGAGGCATAAAGCTACGTGGAACTTTTAGGGGAAACTACTTACCGGTATTCTCGCTAATACAAAATTCCCAGTATACTTTTAAGTATTCACCATCAATCAGGGTCCATAGATATGCCTAGCAGCACTTTGAATATAAAAGATCCCATAACACCTGATAGATCTGAATTGGATCTGGATTCCTGAGTCTTTGGTTTAATACATTACTGGCAAAACTCTCGCTTTGACAGTAATAGAATAGTGCAGTGAAGGGTGGCAGGGAGTCATACAGAAGTTCTTTCTAACATGAGCCAATTTGCTACAAAAACATCTGGTAAAAATTCAGGGCTTTAAATCTACAGTAATGTTTTCTGCAGTAATATTTTAGAAATACATTTGGTAAGTATTAAATTGCTATGTTGTAGCTGATAATATTTATGATCGTAATGTGTTAAGCAGAGGTTTAGAGCTGTCAAGAGAAAGAAAATGATTGTCATATGGCCTAACAAATGAGATGAGGATGTAAATTACATTTTATTGTATTTTTTAAGACTTTATTGTAATCTTGTTCAAAAGAACTATGTCTTTGTCAAGTCATTGCCTGTTTTTTAAAAAAAGAATAGCAACCTCAAGTGGTACCTTAAGCTTGGGAATAAAACAGAAAGCTTTATTGTGGAACTGGTAAGTGCTGAGCAATTTCATCTCTGAAGGAAGATGGATCAGACAATGTCAAAGCAGAAATTGAGAGGATGCTATGTTTCTAGATGATAATTCTGCCAGTACCCATTTCTAACTTAATAGCAAAATAGACCTATTTATATAGTTGGCCTTATCATTCTGATGCTAAGGACAAAATGGTTCTGTGAACAGTATCCGTATCACTAACAGACAGTATCTGCACACATACTTAATTAGGCTTTGCAATTAACTAAGTTCTTGTATGACTGAATTCAACCATGATTTTCCTGGTTTTAAACACCAGATTGGTTACCCAGCCTACTTTACCAAAATATCCCAACACCTAGGGCTGTGTAGGGAGTGGAGACCTAGCCATCTGTCTCAAGATGCAACAGATTTGTTTAAAGCAGTATTTCTCAACCTCAGCAACTTTGAGATCCCAGAATTCCCCAGCCAGGCCTTTATGACTTGACATCTACTTCAGCTATAATTAATCCATCTTGCTTTGTTGAGATTGGTGCCCACCTGAAAACTGGGAAATTGGGGCTAACTGTCTGGAGTTATCAAGAAGTGTAGTGGGTTGTGAGAATAACCTTGAGAGACAGGAGGAAGAGCCCACAATGGTCTAATAAGAAAAAACTGAACTCATAGCTGGGATAAGAGTAGAGAAAGCATCTCAGAAGTGATCTCTCTAGTTCTCTGAACATAAAGGCAGGGGAATGGGGAAGTGCTTTCAGACTTGCAAGATTCTCTTTCTGTAACCTTTCAATAAACATAATATTAGTATTCTTGGTTTTGGTTTTCTGGTCTCAACTACCTTGAAGAGCTGACAAGGAGTCAGTGGTACAAAATGCTGAAATCAACCAATCAATTAACCCATTATCTAAATTCAGACAATATAGTGAACCAAAGGTTGACACAGCCAAAAACTAACCTAGGTTACCCAAGTTAAGCATATCACATACATACAGCCACTAGATCTTCCTGAGAGATTAAGAACCTCTGCCTTCCCTAGGTATGACTACTTGGGTGGTATATCTAGCCCTGACCCCAGCACTTTGACACTGCTTCCAACCCCATTGTCTACCACCTTAACTGACCTATAGAAATCTAGAAGCCTCTCTCCTCCATGAACAAAAGATAGTACTGTACTTTAGGGCTGTCAGGAAACTGTTTCCATTTGGTAATTTCCCTTTGTATGGATGGCTTTCGGTCCAAATCTGATTGCAATTGTTAATAGAGAAGACTCCCGGGAACAGAAAAAGATCCTAAAGAGCAGTCTTCTCCTCTAATGTGTAAAGGGAAGCAATTATGTAAAATTTGCATCTCCAAGTAGTGCAGACAAACATCTGTTGTCTTAAAGAGAATGGTTTCCCCCTATTTCATGACACCAGCAGCTTCGTAGAGGCCCCTGAATTACTCCAACTGAAAACAAACTGTTGGAGGAGGTTGTCCCTGGGGCCAAAATCTTAAGAGTTGGAAGAGACTGTAGAAGACAACTAATGCAACCTCCTGCTTAATGCAGGAATCCAAAACATTCCATTTAACCTCTACTTGAAGAGCTCTAGTTAAGGAGACCTCACTACATAATGTCACAACCTGTTACACTGGCTGATAACTTATATTGTCAGGAAGTTCTTCCTGAAGTCTAATCTGAACCTACTTCCTTATACTATAACCCATTGGTCCTATTCTTGGCAACAATACATAATAAATACACTCCCTCTTCTGTGTTATAACCTGTAGAGAATAAGGAAGATGACCTTGACAGAAATTTGCAAGAATCATTAATTAGGCAAAGGGGAGTGAAACAATTTTTATGTCCCGAGAATCAAGATAGTATTATGAAGCAGATATCTTCCTGATTCAGTGAAGTATGGGAACAACCAAGAGGTACAGCACAGACTTGCAATGTTCTCTTATTCTAGCCAATCTCCATAAAAGTAATTCTAGCGTTCCTGTGGAGTTGATTTCTTGGTGTGACCCACCTAGTGGAACTGACAACAGCCCTTCATATACTTGAAGACCACTATTATATCTCCACCATGAATTTATGAGGCATTCCAGGACTCTTGTTACCAAGTTAAAAGAATCATTTATTAATAGTGCCAGTTTATTTGCTTAAAACTATTGCCATCTGGGAATTTGGGGAACTGCAGTCTCAAACTCATTGGCAGGATACCAGGTCTACAGGAGGTCTGAATTCATATATAACACCAACTCATGGTTTTGTATTATGTTGAACAAGCTGAACTAAATTAGATTGCATGTAACTCTAAACTAACACACACTTTATGGATTATGATATATGGGAGCCAAGCCCAGTAGAGACAGAATTTTTTTAAATTAAAATGGTTGAACAGAATAACTTCAGAGCAAACTAATGAATGTTCTGTCATAGTTATAGCTGTGAGAGTTAAACAGAAACTTTTTATGATCAAAGGCTGCTTTCAGGGCAACTAGGGGAAAAAAACTTCTAACAGAGTTCTATAACTTCACAAGGAAAATGGACTTGGCACCAAATATGACAACCTTCATCTATCCCTCCATAAAGAAAAGCAAAATGTATCCATGCCATATAATGTTGCTTTGTTATCCTGTCCTGGAATAGTGCTGGCTATCAATAAGGCATAACTGGCCTGAATGGTTTCTGAATTTGTAAGGGAGGAGACACCCCCCCAAGCCAATCCTCTGGAATTGCCAAAATTTTACAATTGAAATTAATTCAGAATGCTGTTTCAAAATGACTGCATTTGGGAAAAATGTAGAGACTTATTTCACTCAATTCCTTTCTCATCTCAAAAGCTGCTTCCCAGTAGCTTGAATAATCAAATTGAAATGAGCACAAAATTCTATTCCCAGTTTGCAAACTGCTGACTTCCTCCCTTTACGCCTTCTGAAAAACTGTCTGTATTCAGATAGTATACTAAACTATAACATAGTATGATGAAAATATGCCATGGTTATCTTCAAGCATGCATACTCTTTTCTTAAAGCCATATGCCTTCATTTCTGGGCTGCAATCAAATATGCCAGAAATTCACATTTGAAGCTGACCCATTTCCATCAAAGTAAACATTAACCACAATTAGTTGGATTTAGGCAACAGGGTACATTTTTACTTCAGTAATGAAATGGAGAGGCGGATGCAAAAGACAATAATAGTCATACAGGTAGTCCTCGACTTATGACCACAACTGAGCTCAAAATTTCACTTACTAAGTGGAACATTTGTTAAGTGAATTTTGCCCTGTTTTACGACCTTTCTTGCCACAGTTGTTAAGTAACTCACTTTAGTTAAGTTAGTAACATGGTTGTTAAATGAATCTGGTTTCTCTATTGACTTTGCTTGTAAGAAGGTCACAAAAGGGGATCACATGTCCCCAGGACTCTGCAACCATCATAAATATGAGTCAATTGCCAAGCATCTGAATTTTGATCATGTGACCACAGAGATGCTGCAACAGCCGTAAGTGTGAAAAATGTCCTAAGTTATGTTTTCAGTGCTGTTATAACTTTGAACAGTCACTAAGTGAGCTGTTGTAAGTTGAGGACTACCTGTATTAGCCCAAAAGGAAAAGGAATCCATAAAACATAGTTAGGTAATTCCTTTATTGGAACCAACAAACACAACACAAACTCCTTATAGATAAATGTTTCCCAAAACAAGGAATTGCCAAGTTTAATTCTTGGTTTTGGTCTAATGGTTTGGGGGGGGGGGTGCATGAATCCTTTCAAAAGGCTATCCTGGTATGCTAGCATGGGAAAATTAGTTGTAAAAACCTAAGTGGGATCATTGAAAAGCCTGTGTGGCATCATGTCTGGGTTTCAGAGCCTCAACAGCCCATGTTTTATGAAGAACATGCCAACAAGCTCATTTTCAAAATCATTGTCTTTCAGAATGGTGGGGACAAATGCTGAATGTTATTAAACAAAGGGAGTCAGTGAAGGACAGCTTTAAAGTATTCATACACAAACTATAGGAGATGGAAAGCTAATACCACGTCTGCTTCATTTCACAATGGTTTCATACAGAAAAATGATTAAGCAACACAGCCATCAGGGTGGCAAAAATTCCTTCTAAAGGTAAACAGACCACCCCACAGAAGCATAACTGAACTTTCCTATATATACTAACCAACAAAGGCAGTGCATTACAGTCATTAAAGGTAAAAAAATGCTTTATAAAAATAAGTGTGAATGGGTAGGAAAGATCACATACATTGCATTAAAGATAGAGTGTCTATTGTATCCTGAAAACTGCCAGTACTGTAAATGATGCATTTGGCTGTGGAAGTGGCTTAAATCTAAATTCAAATTTTAAGGTGGAATATTCCAAAGTGTTCCGTGAATATTATATGAGGGATTTCAGATACTTTTCTCCAGCTTGAGGCCACAGGAGATTAAATTGCCCAGCCTACGGGTCTAGATATTTTCTCTCTGAGGCACTGTGTGCTCAGACGGTGTTTCTTGAATTCCACACGTCATCTCAGAAGGCAAGGATGTATGTAAAAAGGCTCTGAAGTTGATTTCAATGCACAGATGCATTCTTTGGGTAGAAGATGGTCCTTCAGATTTTACTGACTCATACTGTACATTGCTTTTAAGATAAGGACTGCTTTGAATACTGTACAGAAATAGACTGGAAACCGGTGCTGCTCTGCAACTATTAGTGAAAAACAATCCAAATTAAAACTATTGCTATTGTATTTCAGAACTGCTGCTATTCTTGAGTAGATTTTAAAACCACAAACAATGCATTTGAAGTATCTAACTGTGGAACAAGGATGCTGCATATATAAGTGTAGGTTTGGTTACTTTTTGATTATTACAGTGGTTTCCAAATTATATGCCAGAGAATTCCGAGTGATCAGAATATTGCCAGTGATTCCCCAGTGTTTTCAGTATCAAAAGAGTAAGAGCAGAAAGAATAACTTTTTGTTTAGACTGATATTTTACCAGCAGGATGGGAACCAAATCTTGTTTTAATTAGTGTAGTCACCAAAATCTTAAAATGAGGAAACATTTATTTGCTTGTTTATCACTCAGATTTGTATAGCCACCCATCTCACAAAAAGCAACTTGAGATGGAAATGCCCCACTCATCCTTAACATAATTACTGGGGAGATAAAACATTTCACATTGATTGGTTGGTTGATTATATGCCATCAAGTTGGTACTGACTCTGCACCTATCTCCACTGTAACTAAGTCCATATACCATCTCTTCTTCTCCTTTTCTCCATTTTTCTCAGTGTTACAGTTGTTCAGAGCTAGGTCTTCATGTAATATATCCAAAGTATAGATCAGGGGTTTTCAACCAGTGGTACGGGTACCACCTGTGGTACATTGGCACCTGGCAGGTGGTACGCGACCTTCCTAGAAAAGTGGTAGCGGGGGAGGGGAATGAGCTGAACAGGTGGCAGCACTGCACAAGCCTGAGCGAGAGACGGCTGGAGCTTCAGGGCTGTCAGGACTCAGCGGAAGCGTCAGGATCAATGCTGCTTTCCAGCTGATCGGGGCTTCTTCGGGACTGTCAGGGCTCAGCGGAAGCGCCAGGATCAGCGCCAGGCTCCAGTTGGAGCTCGGCGCTGATCCTGGCGCTTCTTCTGAGCCCAGAAGAAGCGCCAATCAGCTGGAATGTTGCAGCATCTCCAGGGTCTTGTGATTAACATTCAGATGCTTGGCAACTGATTCATATTTATGACGGTCACAGTGTCCCAGGGTCATGTGAAGTGACCAAAACCTGCTGCAACCACCCAGCAGGCAGAGGGAATAAAAACCAAACACCCCCCACCCCACCCCCGCTGCCAATCCTCAACAGAAATGCTCACAACAATGAAAATCTCGGACAGGAGGAAGAGCGCCACCGGGCGGGCAGGCAGATGTCTTGCTTGGCTGTGGCTTGCGGGGCACTTTTTTCAGTGTCATTGTAACTTCAAACAGTCACTAAGCGAACTGTTGTAAGTCGAAGACTACCTGTACTTTATCACTTTTTTCCTTTTTTTTTTTTGGGTCATCAAGTTTTTGACACCTTGCTAGGCGATTGGTGGTACTCGGATATTGCCATATTCTAAAAGTGGTACAATGGGTGAAAAGGTTGAAAAGCCCTGGTATAGATCATTTGAGCCTGGTTAGTTGTGCCTCTGGATTTATTTGTTCAATGAATTTGTTTTCTTGTCTAACCATGGTATTCTCAGGAGACTTTTCCAACACCAAAGTTCAAAAGCACCAATACTGTTTCTACCCTGCTACAGTTTTGGGATAACTATTGATTTTAGAATAGAATAGAATAGAATAGAATAGAATAGAATAGAATAGAAGGGACCTTGGAGGTCTTCTAGTCCAGCCCCCTGCTCAAGCAGGAGAACCTATACCATTTCAGACAAGTGACTGTCTCGTCTCTTCTTAAAAACCTCCAGTGATGGAGCACCCATGATTTCTGAAGGCAAGCTGTTCCACTGGTTAATTGTCCTTACTCTTAGGAAGTTTCTCCTTAATTCCAGGTTGCTTCTTTCTTTGGTCAGTTTCTAACCATTGTTTCTTGTCTTGCCCTCTGTGGCTTTGGAGAATAGTTTGACTCTTTTGTGGCAGCCCCTCAAATACTGGAATACTGCTATCATGTCACCCCTATTTCTTCTTTTCTTTAGACTAGCCAAACCCAAGTCCTGTAGCCATTCTTCATATGTTTTAGTCTCCAGGCCTTTGATAATTTTAGTTGCTCTTCTCTGAACTTTTTCCAAGGTCTCAACATCTTTTTTGTAGTATGGTGACCAAAATTGGTTGCAGCATTCCAGATGTGGTCTTACTAGGGTTTTATAAAGTGGTACTAATACTTCATGTGATCTTGATTCTATGCCTCTGTTTATACAACCCAGGATTGTATTAGCTTTTTTGGCTGCTGCTGCACACTGCTGGCTCATAGTCAAGTGATCATCCACTAAGACTCCAAGGTCCCTCTCACAGTTACTGTTTTTGAGCCAGGTCCCGCCTAATCTGTACTTATACCTTTGATTTTTCCTGCCTAAATGTAAAACCTTGCTTTTCTCCACATTACAATTCATTTTGCTGGATAGGGCCCATTGTTCAAGTTTGTCAAGATCTTTTTGGATCCTGAACTTGTCTTCTGGGGTGTTGGCTATTCCTGCCAGTTTAGTGTCATCTGCAAATTTGGTGAGTTCTCCTTCTATTCCCTCATCTAGATCATTTATAAAGATATTAAAGAGTACTGGACATAAGACAGAGCCTTGTGGTACCCCACTGTTTACTTTTCTCCATTGAGGACTACTTGCTGAGTACGGTTTGTCAGCCAGCTACAGATCCATCTGGTGGTGATGTTGTCTATCCTACCTTTTTCTAGCTTACTAAGCAGCAGGTTGTGGTCTTCTTTGTCAAATGCCTTACTGAAATTTAAGTATACTATTTCCACAGCATTTCGCTGGACTACTAATTTAGTCACTTTATCAAAGAATGAAATAAGATTGGTTTGGCATGATCTCTTTTTGACAAACCCGTGCTGGCTACTGGTTATAACTTTGTTTGCTTCTAGTTATTCGCAGATCTGTTTTTTGATTATCTTTTCCAGGATTTTCCCAGGTATTGATATTAGACTGATTGGTCTGTAGTTTCCTGGATCTGTTTTTTTTTTCCCTTTCTTGAAGATGGGAACCACATCAGCCCTTTTCCAATCATCAGGTACTTCTCCGATGCTCCAGGATTTTTGAAAGTTATGGTGCAATGGTTCTGAGATAACATCTGCCAGCTCCTTCTGATCTCTGGGATGTAATCTGTTGGGTCACGGTGATTTATATTTGTCAAGGTCGGATAGGTGTTCTCTTTTGTTGCTTATTTTAATTTTTGTTTCTAGTTTGTCTTTTGCAGTAGTTTTTTTTGGTATGTTGGGCTATAATTTTAAGCAATTACATTGAAATTCTTGTATATCAAGAATGCTAGTTTGGTGTAGTGGTTAAGATGCCAGGTTAGAAACTTTAATGCCTCAATTTTCCATGATTTGCACAATCTCCTTTTAAAATAATCTCAATTGGGGGCCATTGTAACACATGTGATTAGCACAGTTTTCATAGTATAAGTATGCATTATAGAAAGAAGTATTGACTTTTCTGGGTTCTGTATCTTGCCTCCTTTATTGTTAGTGAATGCCCCCAAATTCTAACATTGTGAGATAGCGTGAACCTACTACCCCGATTCATAATTTCACACACGCACACGGACCTGTGATGTTTCTTTTTTGGCCTTCACTCTAACTCAAATATCCCTAATCCTTAGGAAGCCAAGCTAATAATTTATTTGATCCTTTTTGGACTGTTCCATACTTACAATATCATTTTGTGGAATGGTAGACAGAACTGTAAAGCCAGTTTACTTCAGTGGTTAAAGCATCGGGCTAGAAACCTGGGAGACCGTGAATTCTAGTCCCACCTTAGACACAAAGCCAGATGGGTAACCTTGGGCCAGTCACTTTTCTCAGCCTTAGGAAGGAGGCTATGGCAAACCATTTCTGAAAAACCCTATCAAGAAAACTGCAGGGACAAGTCCAGGCAGTTTCTGAGAACTGGACATGATTGAATGTAAGGAAAAAAAGAAAATCAGAACTGTGTGCAGTCCTACTATAGATTTACATGAAACATCACAAGATTGACATTTGTATCTTCATTTCAAATATTTTCCATTTGCCTTTGTCAGTGCAGCCACATACTCAGATATTTTCCATAAAAATCTTTACTATGGTTCCAAGTTTCCTTTGCTGACCAATTACTGTTAACTCAAATGCACTTTACTGCCAGTTTTGGAAAAAAATCCTTTTGGAGTCCTTTACAATCCCTTTTTGATTCATTAAACTGAACTGTTCAATATTATTAAGAAATTGGCCATTTCCTTACTCATAACGTTGTTTAGAAATAAGATAAAATATATAAGTTTTAGGGTGATTCCCAGGGCACATACTTTCCACACCTCTCTACTGTGGAAATTGTCAATTTATTCTTACAATTTTCAAATCAATTGAGTTTTCTTTGACTTTGGCTTAGAATGAAAGGTAAACATGGCCACTGTACCTAATTTCTTTAAGTTAGCAAAATTGTGAATTAGCAGAATAAGTAAGCTCAATAGATGGAGAGAGAAAACAATCTTCCCTAATCTGATATTCTCTAATGATTCTGATTGCTGGGAAATATGAGAGTTGTAGTATAACACATATGTAGAATCATAAAAGGATTGTAAAGATCACCTCGTCCTGACATGTCAAAGGTCCGTGGGCCAGATCTGGCCCATGATGTGTTTAGATCTGGCCCGCTGCAGACAAGTAGGAGGAGGTGATTGAGTATATAGCGAGGGGGTGGTGGTGAGCTGAAGTGGCTACAGTGCCAGGGAGGCCTGGGGAAGACTCAGCTGGAGCTGCAGTGTTGCCTAGGTTCTGCTGAGGCCCTGCGATTGGCTCCAGCCGACTGGGGCTTCCAGCAGCCTTCCAGTGGCCTTGGGGTGGCCGGCAGCTGCACTAAGTCTTCAGGACAAGAATCAGCTGGAGCTGCAGGGTTTGGTGGGGACCCCAGAATCAGCACACACAGCTCCAGCTGATGAGCACTGCGTGAAAAAGAGTGAGTAAACACATGGCAGAGGAGAGGATATAAAAGGAGGGGTTTTGGCAGGAAGGGGGAGGAGTGAGGGGGGAAGAGAAGGCAATAGGAAGGAGAAAGAGGCTTCTGTGGGGCAAGCCTGAGGGGGGAAAGGGGATAGGATGGAAGAGGCTTTTGTGGGGCAAGCCTGATGGAGAGAAGGTGATAGGAGAGGTTTCTATGGGGCAAGCCTGAGGGAGAGAAGGGGACAGCAACTGGTCCTTTGAGGACAACCATAATGCTGATTCGGCCCTCAATGAAATTGAGTTTGACACCCCTGATCTAGTCCAATCCTGTGTCCCATACAGGAACCAACAATTACTGAAAGATTGCTATACAGCTTCTGTTTAAACATCTTCAATGAGTGAGATTCCAGTAAAAAGCCAGTTTGGTCTAATAGTTAAGACCCTAGGCTAGAAACCAGGAGATTGAGGGTTCTAGTTCTGCCTTAGGCATGAAAGCTGACTGGGTGACCTCGGGCTGATCATTGTCTCTTAACTCATGATATTAGACTCAGGCAACAAACCAGTCAATCAATTCCTCTCACAACCAATGGATCAATACCCAGTTGATCTGAAAAAAGTAGACCTTGCACTTGTGGGAAAAACTAGGAAGAAAAAGAAGTAAAGAAGAATACAGCATCCCTCACAGTACTGCAATTTGTTTCACTGTTGAATTACTTCTTCATAATTTAAATCTAGTTTCTTGTTCTTTTTTCTGGAATGAGTCTAAATAATCTTGCCCTGTTATCTAGTAACAGGCCCTCAGTAATCTGAAGAGAGCTTTCATATTTCCCTGCAGACTTTTTTCACTAGGTTAAATGTATCCAGTGCTGCTAATCATTCTTTATAAGTTTTTTATTCAGGCTTGTCATTTTGGTAGCTATCGTCTGGACATGATCCCATTAGTCTGGCCTGCATGTTCCTAACATATAGTGTCTAGAACTGATTATATGAAAAACTGCCTATTTCTGCCTACCCAGTAAAATTGGGCAGGATGGGCCAATTCCAAGTTCCCTCACGTCTGTCAACAATTTCTTTTATCCGGACCCAAGGAAGGTTGACTTTTATATCATGGTGCCTGCCCTCTTGAAGAGTATTTTCCAATCCTGGAGATCTGTATGACTCCAACTCTTTAGTTGTTCCAAAAATGTTTGAAGACCAGGCATTATCCACAAGCTTGGAGTGAGGGTGGTTATTAAGCTCCTGATGATCCTTTTGTTGCTTTGGAAGAGGGGGTATTTTTTTTCCTGGATATGTATATTTCTTTTTTTCTATTTTATTGTTTCTTGTCTTTGGATGTAATCTGCTCAAAGTTTGCTTTTTTTGTTGTTGCATCACATTGTGGATTCATGTTGATGTTATGATCCCTAAAGACACCAAGATCTCTTTTGTATGAAATGCTGCCCAGTATGGTCCTATCACCTTCTACCTTTGATTTTTCTCCCTGAAATATAGGTCTTTGCATTTTCCTTTATTGAAATTAATCTTGCTGGCTTCTATTCCTTGTTCCAGATTATTAGGATTTTCTGTATCTCGTCACTTTGTTCTAAGATGTTTATTAAAATCTCTTTTTAGAGACAGGAATAATGTCTACACTCTTTCAATCCTCTATGCCCAACCTTCATTTTGTTAATCTTCAGAGATTACCAAAATGCCCATGGAGATGACATATATACTGTAAGCTCCTTTAAGACTCTCAGATGCAATTGGTGATGACCCGGAGAGGTAAATTTGTTCATGGTAGCCAGGTGTTCCTAGCCAACTCTTTACTTACTTTGGGTTGCTACTTCCTCTTTTTTTGTTAATTGTTCTGCTTAGGTCCATTTGAACATAGTTCCCCTTTGGGGAGAAAACTGAAGCAAATATGTCCTCTGCTGATTACCTCTTATTAACTTAGGATATTCTCCTAGCAGTGGGCCCACCCCTTCCTTTTTCCTCCTTTTACTACTGACAAAGCCAAAAAAGATCTTTTAGTTGCTTTTAGTTTCCCTTGCAGGCCTAAGTTCCTTCTGCATTTTAGTCTTTCTTTCTGCAAACAGTTGCTACTTGTTTGACACACCTTCTTGATGATTATACCTATTTTCTACTTCCTGTACACATCCCTTTTAACTGTTAGCTCAGTCCCAGCCTTCCTAACTATGCATCCACAATAGTTCCTAAGTGCCACCTCATTAAAATGGGGTGCAATTGTAGTTCCAGTATCTTATTTTGAAAAGTTCCCAACTCTCCTATGGTCTCTTTGAACCAAAGATTTCTCTCCATGGACCCATCAACTATGTCTCTAAAATTGTTGCAACAGACTGTCTTGAAAACTAGTATCCATGTATGACTATGCTCCAAATTCTCTTTTTCTGGTATTTTAAACCCTAAGATGATATGGTCAGATCCTCCCTCCAATCAGCTTTTCCTTATTGGTTAGATTTAGTTGACAAGACCCACTTCTTTTGTCACTTCTTCAGCAAGTTGGGAAAAGACAGAATGAAGGTCCGATGCTGCATTAAAGGCCCTCATAATGTAAATATTTTATGGATGTCAACAGAATTCCCAAAGAATTAAATAAATGTATTTCTAAGCAATTGTCCTATACTGTTTTATTAGTCAGATTCATGGATCACACAAATGTTTAACAAGAAAAAGATTCATATTAAATTCATACATATTTTTTAAATGAAATGTGAGAAACACTTTTCCTTTTTATGGGAATCCTATAAAACCTAGATCATAAAAACTGCCCTGTTCCTTCTGTATATTTTATTTTCCTTGGTGTGCATGCAGACCTTTGAGCATAAAACTGACATGGAAGCATTATTTCTTAGGAGAGATAGTAGGTTACTTGATTGTTTGGTCACTAATTAAAATTAATTGAGTAACTAATGAGAATTGGGCTACTGAGTATTGGAACTTCTGTTGGCTATCCCTGCTTTTTATTTTGTCACATGCATGCTACAGATGTAAACTGATTTACCAGCAATCTTATCTACTTAGGAAAAAAGTGACTTACGACCAGTCCCTGCACTTACAATATGTCACAGCATCTCCACAGTCATGTGATCAAAATGTGGGTGTTTGGCAATCAGCATGTATTTACGATGATTGCAGTGTCCTGCAGCCATGTGATCACCATCTGCCACCTTTCCTTATATATTTGAACTACGATTTCATCAATGAGAGTCCCATCTAGAGAAATAGTTCTTTCCTGCTCCCTCACAACTCCAACCCAGCCTTCTATCATTGCTTTGCATAAAGTGTAATGGATCAATTGCCCCCTCAAATATTTTGGACTGTTCTTTCCAATGGTGGGGTGCCTGCTGTCCTCAAAAGAACCATGCAGTAAAAATTTCCAAGCCAACTCAAGTTCAAACCTCAAATCATACAAAAGGGGATTTTTATATACAAGGTACTTTAATGATGGTGTCCAAAGCATGGAGCATTTGTAAGGTGGGTGAAAACATGAGGATGAGAGGAGGAGGAGGAAATTTTATGGGTGTCTGGCCACATCCCCCATTTATCTGGAGGCAGAATGCAGTCTGGATGAGTGATGACAGAGGTGATGACACTGGTAGGAGATGTTTGGCAGATAAGGAACCATCAAGTTATTTGGCTTCGGCATAGTTCAGAACGGCATGCAGCCTCCTCCAGCCCAGCGAACTCCATGGCCCAGCGTATTTAGGTCCAGAACAGTCTGAAGATGATGCTAGTTATGTTGGATTTTTCCTTTGGACTTTATCAGCCTCCTGGGCACTGTTTGGCTCATGGTAGATGTCTATCTGTTGCCACGTGTTTGGTCTCAGCACAGTTGACTAGTCCCTGGCTCCTGATAGCATAGACTGGTCAGGGTCAAGACTGGTAAGATTTCTTCCTTTTATTCATCTGGGCAGACATGTCAGATCAGTAGGACAACAATGATGGACTTCTGTTTCCCAAGATGTTTCATTTCTCCAATGGGGAGCAGAGTAGAGTGGATACTTCATCTCACCTAATGTCCTAGAGTGGTTGTGGGAAATGAAAGGGATGGCAGCTAGAGATGGTCAGAAGGCTAGGATAGGAAAAATGATAGGGCACGGCAGGCATTAGCAGTGGTCTTTACCAGGGAATGATGGACCCCAGAATTGCTCAAGGATGCCAAAGGTTGGTGCCAAAGAGGATCTTGTCACAATAATTATCTCAGATCCAATTCAGTAGTCATTTACCTTTGGAGGTAATTCTTGGAAATCTAATGAAAGCAATAATCGTCTTCTTTTTTTTTTAGCTTCAGAAGTCAATCCTAGATGTTTCCCTCTGTACCATCTACAAATTGTGAAGGCTTCAAAAACAGAACATAATAACAACAATACAGTAAATTTAAAGTAAAACATTAAATAAGAACTGATCAGAAGATGGAAATGAACAATTAATGCTGACATTCTTTGTTGAATGTTTATCCAACAATGATGAATTTCGGGTTTTGAGTCAAGTACGGCAACTGCGCCCTTCCCATAAATCTCTCATCTCTGAATCTCACAGTCATATATTTACAATTTACAGTTTCACCCCAGATTTCAACACAGAGTCTTTCCAGGGTAACTTGGCTGGGGTTACCTTTTCCTTTCAAAGTTTTGAGGTAAAGAAGAAGCCATAGTGCATAGACTGACCAGAATGTAAGCCAGTCTTTGATAGTATTTAGGGTGTTGGACTAAGTCCCACAAGATCCATCTTCATGTCTGCCTTCACCCATGGAAAATCAGCGGATGACTTTAGTATAGCCACAAAACACAACAAAACCTGTAAGAGAAGAATCAACAGAAGGAAGAACTGGAAGAAGAATTTTGTTGAGATCTTGAAGGAAATGAGGAATCTTCTCTTAGAATATAAATAGATGTATTCTTTTAGATGTGCTGCTCTACTATACACATTGTTTGTGGGCTGACTTGGCACTTCTACTGTTTCCAGTGGTGCATATATTAAAATAGGAATACCCTACTTCTTAGCACCATATGATTCATGAACAGTGTATAAATTTAGAATATTCCAAGCAGATCTGTAAATAAGTGAGTTACATTTTCCATCTGAGCCCCAAACAAGACATGCAATAAAAAGTAAAATGGAAGACTATTGTTTCACATTCAACTAATTAGTTATGCCACCTCTTTGAAGATAGCATTTCCTTCCCTCTTTTTCCTTCTTGAGTTTTCTGTTTATTTATCCCAAACAGAAAGTCAGCAGACTTAGTCCTTAATCAGCCACTGCAGGGAGAGGAGAGCCTTATATGTTTTCTTAACCTAAAATATTTTGACTAGAACTTCCTTCAAACATGTCCTTATTTTATTCTTCTTTCTCAGTTGTTGACGACATTTGCTTGTCAGTTTCTATATTAATTAAATCTGTTAAAAAAAAATTAACCATATTTCAGAGTTCATAGCTAAGAGTGTATATAAAGTGAGCTCTCCATGTTCGGTATGGAGTGTTCTGTTCAGGATTTCATCTGTCCATCCTCCTCGCCAAATAGAACATTGTCTACCAATCAGTCGATATTCAATGCATCTTCATCATATTCAGTTGCCACAGAACTGATTTGGATATGTAGCTGGGTCTCAGCTACAATAAAATCCTTGATTCCTCCAGTACATCTGGAAGGCATACAGTTGAAGAAAGGCTACAAGTAGTCCTTGACTTACACCCATTCATTTAACAAGAGTGTAAAGTTACAATAGCCTTGCAAAAATGACTTATAACCTGTACTTACATGCATGATTGCAATTGGAGTTGCAACATCCTGCGGTCACGTAGTTGTGATTTGCAACCTTTTTTTGACAATTTCCAGCCCACTGGGGAACCTGGATTTGCTTAATGACCATGTGATTCACTTAATGGCCACATGCTTTGCTTAATAACCACAGTGATTTGTTCAACAACTACCATAATTTTTTTTGTAAAATTGCGTTTGACTCAACTTTCAACTACAATGACTTATGACAGAAATTCTGGTCCCAATTGTGATCATAAGTCAAGGACTACCTGTATATATAGCACATTAAAATTCCATCTATCACCTAAATCTGGTCCCTAATTAAAATAATCTTCCTTTGTCTATTTGTTCTCCATAAATCATATTGTAAAAAAGCACTTTTCTTATCTATGCCTCAGTTCCCCCTAAAGGGAAACAGAAGATTGTTATGCTTCCTTCCACTTGCTTTTCTCCTCAAAGATGCTCATGGATTTTAAGCAAACTTTAAGAGAGACGAAGCTTAGCTCTAAACAGGGACACCTGTCACTTGAAGGGAAAATATATATTGATTGTTATTAATGGTTCAGCATTTAACTGCTCGGCCCTAAACCAGCCAGAGACAGTGGAGCCAAGCTGTCTGGGACTCCTTGTGATGTTGTAAAATGACAGCTAGGCAAACCGCCTGGAGAAAAGGTGTAACCAGAATTTTAAACTTCATCCCCACCTCAAATGTTCCTATTTGGCATATCACAATAAAATGCTTGGGAATGATGTCAACTAAGAAGGGAGAAAGGATCCAGAAAGGGTGACTTGTTATTTTGCTAAATTTTAAGCTGGAAAAAAAATGTAATTGTCTCTTCCCTCTTGAGTCCTGTGAAAAGGTGGTACTTTGCAGTGTTAGTAATCAATAATAGGGCATTAGATCATTGGCTTCTATTATGGCAGGGGGCTTTGAGAAAGCTGCTTGCGCCCTCTTCGCTAAGCAGGTTTGCTCTGTCCTCCTTTTTGCCCCTTTCTCTTTGGGTCCGCGCTACACAAACTATGTATATATATATATAAAAAAAGCAAAGAATTCAATAGTTCAGTAGTTTCTTCTTCTTCTCGTCCTATTGTTCACTTGTTTAGAGATGACAAATGACAGGTAATGACCATAATTAGGATCTAGAGCAGACATGTCAAACTTGCAACGTCATGTGACGTCGTGCAACGTATCAGGACGGTTTTGCCATTGCTGGCAATGGGGTGGGTGCGGCTTCCGGATGACACATCCGGCCCGCGAGCCGGCAGTTTGACACCCCTGATGTAGAGCAATCTTTTTCAATCCCAGCAACCTTAAGACATGTGGGCTTCAATTCCTAGAATTCCCCACCCAGCATACTGGCTGAGGAATTCTGGGAGTTCAAGTTCACACATGTTACAATTGCCAGGATTGAAAAACATTGACCTACAGCAGGGGTGTCAAACTGCTGGCCCATGGGCTGGATGCATCATGGCAAAACCGCGCCTCCCTTTGCCGGCAATGGCAAAAAAGTCACGATACATTGTGACACGTCACGTGATGTTGCGAGTTTGACGCCCCTGACCTAGAGGCTTGAGGGTTTGGCAAGGGTCCCTTTTAGAGCAAGGGCTTTGATAAGCACCCAATGATACTTCTGAGATGAACTTTAGATTATGGAAAACAGCAACCTTCTCCAACCTGAAGCTCTCCAGTGCTTTTGTGTGATAACTCCTTGGTCACATAACCAGGATTGTGATTCAATAACCACTGGAAAGACCTAGGTTAAGAAAGGCTGATCATGGGAAACAATTTAATTTCATCCAAAATAATGATATTGGTTGGTTAATTTCTGGTTGGTATGAAGGTTGGTATATCTCTGCATACCAGTTGTTTTTCAGATAGCAAGATAGCAATTAAGAGCTAAGATAGCAATTGAGAGCTACTACCTTATTGATAGACTTCTAGGAGGCATTTTGTATATTAACAAATACAGTCCTTTATTTGAAAGGCTGTCGGAGGAGATGTCCTCTATTTTAAATGTAGCTGAGGCCAAGTCTAATTTAAACTAAGCCTAGTTTAAAGAATCAGAAGATGGAAGAGAGAGCAGCAGAGGACATTAATATTGCTCATCAGCAACAGTTCATACTTGAGTGGTAGACACCTATGTTCTCCAGCCACATTCTGCCCCACTATGATAAATTGTATTATATGTTATTTAAATTAGCATTTCACTCTAATAATAGTAAATAACTCCCCACAATCGAAAGATTGATTTAAAAGATCCATATAGTTGTGATTCAAATTGGTGTATTAAAATCGATGAAAAAAGTATATTAAAAGTACTTTATGTTCCAAACTATTATGATCATAATGTTGAAAAAGTATTCTAGAATGACCATTTAAAAAAAGTGATGGGACATCTGAATTCAAAGGGACCAACATCTAGAATTTAACATAATGCCAAACAACAGCAGTGAAACTCAAGCAGAACTAGAAAAAGAGTGTAAAATATAGAATTTAAAAACTGAAATAATGTCTAAATGGTAATCATAATCATTTTTTTTCTAAAATTCTTTTGCAATCATATAAAATATGAATTATTAAATAAACTGTGAAGACTATATGAATTTTACACTATTGAAATACACATAGACACAGACTGCATATAGCAATTCATTGTGTGCAGACCCTGAATGCCAAAACATACAGGACTGTGCACAATGCATAATGAAAAAATGTGGTTAATTCATCTATTTTGGCCACCTGACTATTGTGCTACTTGTAGGAAGAGAGAAAATACTTTTTAGTGCACTGAAGCTTTCAGTCACTAATAATTATATTCAGTATCTTACCCCAGCCATTCCCCCCGATTTCACTAAGCACGCTTTCACATATATTTTCAAAGCTATGACGGCTAAAATTCCTTAGATACCCCTGCCTCCCAAAAGCAACAAGGAAAAATAAAAATTGAAAAATCTCAGGAATTTGGATTTTGTGGCTAATAGATCATTCATTCAGTGATTTTTCTACTCTAAATTGGAAAGGCAAGAACTATACTTTAAACGTTTCCAAAGAATCAAAATCCATGTCTACCCAATGAAACTCAGCCACTCATAGACCACAGAAGATTACCTCACTTCCTCTTTCCTCTCCTTTAGGACTGGTTGACCTCCTGTTCCGCATTCTAATTGGCTGGGAGCTCTGGTTAGATGCAGCCAATACACCCCTTGATGGAAGTTGCTAGGGAAGGTAAACAGGATGGTGCTATTGCTTACATATCCTGCTTGTAGGTTATTTGTTGACAACTGGTGGCAACTATAGAAAGAGAATAGCATCTTGGCTTGATCCATCGTGGCTCTTATATACAAATTGTGGCCTGTTCGGTCTGGTTTCATCTGTGATCAACCTGCCAGCCTTTTTTTCTGCCCAAACTTGTTGATTTTGCTATTCTAAATCTGACTTGCTTTGTTCTCCCCCTTTCACTCAAAATATTTTCCCCCTCAATATTAATCCCAGCATTTTTCAAAACAACCAGTAGCTACCTCATCTATAAAAGTCTCTTGCAAATCTTTCTCCCCGAATTGACACAACCCGTTATGATGTATGGGCCCATATCCAGGTGGGTGGCAGAGTTGGCCAGGATCCTAAGAGTGTTGAAAGTGGCTTAAAGGTTGCTTGACTAAAGGTGCACAGAGAAATTTAATCATATTTAAAGAGGTAAGAGGCCACGATCTTAAAGGAGAGGGTTGTGTATCAGAATAAATAGTAAAGTCAATCTCAATCCTTGGTGACTATATGGACATACCAATGGTTCCTTCTTCCCAATCATGACAGCTTTAAACTTGCTGATTTCAATTGCTTAGATCAGTGTTTCTCAAAATGCTAGCTGGAGAATTGTGAAAATAGAAGTCCATATGTCTTAAAGTTTCCTAATTTGAGAAACACTGGCTTAGACTTTTTTTAATTAAATGAAGAATGGATTCACTCTTTTGTTCAGGCCAGAGCATCCTGGTTTAATCCCCAACATCTCCAAGTACGGCAAGAAAAAATTCCTGTCTCAAACTCTGCCTCTCTGCAAGCCAGGGTACAGCATTATTTTGATGATTAGCAGAACTTGGCTGCAAAAATCTGCATAATACATTGCAAGAAAGAAATAATGTTACTCTGTCACCTTGCTGTATCGCATGGCTGTTTTGACGATTGCACGCTGGGTCTGGTATCCCTATTATTGTCAATCAAAGGACTGCAAATAATTTTTAGGTCTCATGCCAGATCCCTTATTCCAGACTAAAGGCAGGCCAATGAATTGGTCCAGGACAAAATACAAATCAGTGATAATTTAATTAAAAGTAAAGTAATTAATTCACATGATTATTTAATGCATGGAACATAATCATCCTCTTTTGTGCAAAATTATAATTTGGTGGAGAATTACTGCCAGCCAGTAAAGACTTTGATGAATTCAAATTTGTTTTCTTGCAGAAGACCTAGCAAGGTTCAATATCTGGCATCTTCAGGCAGGGTTGGGAAGGACTCCTGAAATTCCAGTCAGTATCAGCAATAATGAACTAGATGGACCAGTATTTTGACTCACTTGAAGACAGCTTTCTATACTTCACCTTTTTCCCCTTAGGTCTTACTCCAGTTTCATTTATTTATTACTCAGGCTTCAAGGCCACTTCAGTCATACCCTAAATGGTGCATACTCCATTTCGGTAACCAGGATTGAAAGAACACAAACCATCAATACTAACAAAATTTTAATGTGCTGATAAAATGTCCTTCCAGTACAGTATATAAGCAATCACTACCTAAAGGGTGTCCATCTGCACTTCAATCTTCTGAAACAACTAGATCTTGACAGCTTTCCAGAATTTCAAAAGGTTCAGATTCATGATAGACCATAGGGAGAATGCTACTGCATAAGTGAGGACCACTTCCTATGCTTGTTCACATTCCCCCTGTGAATTTGCAAATGTGTCTCAAATTTTAGGATAGTCAGGTAAGTCTGGATACAGCATTAGCTCCAATTATGCAGTTCCAGAATCAACAACCCACTTTGGAACAGGCCAGTCCAACGCTTAACCTAGTGGACCATTAGCAATAGCGTTTAGACTTATATATTACTTCATAGTGCTTTACAGCCCTCTCTAAGCGGTTTACAGAGTCAGCATATGGCCCTCAACAATCTGGGTCATCATTTTACCGACCTCAGAAGGATGGAAGGCTGAGTCAACCTTGAGCCGGTGAGAATTGAACTGCTGGCAGTCTTCAGAATTATCCTACAATACTTTCATTAGAGAATTGAAAGGCCTTCTCTTTCATCAGTTTCACAGGCACAACAAAAGAAAATCAGGATAACTATCAGGCACAAGGTAGAACATAACTGTCTGGTTTATTTGACTGGGTGGTTGTCCAAACTGGCATTCAGGTATCAATTTGGGTAATGCCCAGACATAAATCTTTGCATGGCTGAGTGCCTGACACTAGCAAATGAATGTCATAGTGGAAAGACAATGATACCTTTAAAAGGTTTTTTTTTAAAAATCTTAATGCATCAAGTCTTGCGTTGCTTGTTCTCTCTTGACTAAACCCTTGCTGTTTTCTGCAAGGCTTTCTTGAAAATCTGGAGATGTGTTAATGGTAGTTGAGTAGTATTGGGAAACTGCTGTATTTTCAGTGGCACCTCCTTAGATGCAAGATGCCTGAATCACTTCACTTCTAAGTACCACGCAGATTCTTACAGGGAAAAATAAAAACTTTTTTGAATTTTCATTTTAAAAAAAATCATGGGAATGTTAAACAATAAGAGCCTTTCTTCAAATAAACACATAACACTGAGAATAAGAGCTGCTAATAGATATGTGTCTTTACTATCTGATTTCCTCCAGGATATTTCTCTATGTGTATGTATGTATGAATATATGTATATAATTATTGTCTGTAATTATAGGTTGATAATTATATAATTCACACTATGTGTATCATAAGTGAAAGACTGGGCAAACTGGCAACTAGGAAGGGTGTAACCTGTATCATAAGTTAATAAAAGAGAAAATACAACTATTTTTCTTTTTGATGTAGCTCTGATCTTCCCAGTCAAGATGGCATAGTAAAAAATAATAATAATGGCAGTTTTCATTAGATGAGATTAACCTGCAAGCAGGGTGGGTAACTGAGATCATTGACATTCTTATAATCAGTGCTTTTTTTGTAAAAAAAAAAAAAAAAAAGGTGCTGGAACTCACACACATTATACAACCCGCCTTGCCTACCCTACAAGGTTTACTTTTGTAGAAAAAAACCCCCTTCACTTTTTAGTGTATCTAAAAGACTAGGATTTTGTTCAAGGTAATTAATACTATTAATGTTACCACGCACTGCGTGGCTTTAAATCACAAGAAGGCATTTTATTAATCTTTTGGGACATTTACCATTGGCATACCCATTTAGTTTAATGAGTGGAAATGTCAGCTTTCTGTGTGAAATGAAATTGGCCCAATAAAATAAAATTTGGTTGCTTGTAAAAGATTGAATTATTTTTAAGAAGTTGTGAAACAAGGTGGAAAAATTTACATTTGGAGTTTAATGTGGATATTGACTTGAAAGAAATTAAAGTTGAAACTTTGTCAGTGAACAGATTATTTTTAATGTATCTTTAAGTTAAACCCAATTTCATAAATAGATCTGATTAAACCTCATACTGTAGGTCTACCTTTACATCTGACCAATACATAATTAATATATAGTATTATTTAATAATAATACCTCCAAATCACAAGACATTGCCTTTATTCTTCCTCTCTGCAGTTTGAATATAAAGTATAAAAGACTAAAAAGAGATTTTCGTAGACATCCCAGCCTTTGAACTACCCAAGGAACTGAAACAGCAAAGTTTTGCTGTTGGGCAAGCTTCCACGCCAGCCACCTTTCTTTCCTCTCACTTCGCCTCTTTTTAACCTCATATCCCACCTTCTGTAAGGGAAGGCAAAAGACTCGCTCACCCTCTCGTGAAAGATGGCCTCCATGTTTATGTGTCTCCCACTGCCACCATCGGCTTCCACACCACATGGTCCGACACAGCCAATCAAGCCACACTCTGGCTGCGGTGCTCCAGTGCCTCATGGCTTCTCTTAGAGGAGGTAGACAGCACCAGAGGGGACCCCGCTCATACTGTTACCACCAGCGGGGCATTTTCAAAAACAAACGAGGATAGGAAGGGAAACAATAGGAAAAAAATGCAACTCTGGAAAATCCATCGAAAAAAGGTGCCGGAATTCTGTTGCAGTGCGTTCCATGGGAAAAAAAAGTCCTGCTCATAATGCTGAAAATGGGATGGGTTGACAAAAAAAACCTTCCAGCTATTTCTCTTAAAACTTGAATTATAGCCTGCAAAATACCAGAATAACCCAAATAATGGTGAGAATAGTAAACAGGCCATCCACGACACATAGGGTCATTGTTTCAGAGATATTTCCTTATCTAAACAGAGAAACAGTGATCAAGAGCAAAAAAGCAATAGGAGTGACTTCTGACTTCCTGCCAGGTTGACCACGTCTGGCAGCTGTTGGTGGGACTGGTGGGCAAGAACAGGACCATTTACTGAACCTCCAAGCAGTGGCACAACACTGAAATAACCACAAATTTGCCAAATTTCAGTCTCAAGGGAGTCATGAATTTCTGATTTTGAATGAATTTTGTAAGTTGGCCATTTAAGATACCTTGGTTCAAAAATTATTGCCTGATTTTTCACCCAGTTAAAGGTTACAGACATGAGAGTATTAGTAGTATGTAGATAGTAAAAAATAGATGAGGAGGAGGAGGAGGAGGAGGAAGAAGAAGAAGAAGAAGAAGAAGAAGAAGAAGAAGAAGAAGAAGAAGAAGAAGAAGAAGAAGAAGAAGAAGAAGAAGAAGAAGAAGAAGAAGAAGAAGAAGAAGAAGAAGAAGAAGAAACAACAACAACAACAATAACAACAACAACAGTGGACTACTTAGCTGCTGCAAGAAGATCTCACAGACTGAGTACAATCAACTTAATGACAAAGTAGTAACAATGGTGCATTGGAAGATCTTCAAGAAACACCAGTGGTACATTGGAAGATCTTCAAGAACAGATAGGACCATAAAATAAATAAAGTAATAAAAAAATGAAGAAACTAAAGTACTTTGGGACTTTGGAATTCAAACAGACAGGCACCTACTGCATAACACCCCAGACAACAATTATCGATAATAAAGATAGAAAAATCTGGATAGTGGAGGTAGCAGTACTGGGAGATGACAGAATAGAAGAGAAAAAACTGGGGAATAATATAATAATATATTATATTATCATAATATGATAATAGTAGCATGATTTACTGAATTCAGTGGATCACCCAGGTTAGAGAATAACTGCAGTCCAGTATGTCCTTCCTTCCCTAGGAGTAAAACCAACCAAATTTAATTAACATATTTCTGCATAAAAATACATTGCCTTGCACTATGGAAAAAGTAAAAGTTTCAGCTTCAGACCTCCAACACTTTGGACAACCTTTTACTTATTTATAAGTTTAGCTACTTTACCTCTTGAAAAGCGCTCTGATCTGACAGATGCTGGGATCTCATGGAAGGTTTAGGTAGTACCACTGCAAAGCCATTACCCAAGAAGTCAATATGTACTTTGGCAGAGGAATCATCTCTCCTATAGATCTCTACTCAGAAATAGGTTAATTCAACCAGACATATTCTCAGGTAAGCAGGTATAACACTGCTGACTTACAAACTAATCTGTATTCTGTCAGTTGATAAAAGCATACTTTGCGATTTCTGCATCAGGGGAGTAAACCAAAGTGTGGGGGTTCTTTTGCTGTCTGGCTGGGCAAACTGGCATTCATCTGTCAAACTGGATAATAGAATAGAGAGGAAAAAATAAAAGAGAAAAAACCCAATATGTTTACAGGGTGTATCAAAAGTCAGGCCTCAAAGGCCAATCACAATGTTTATTAAATAACTTTTGTTGTACTTAAGAATGTTCAAAGGCCATGCATCAAATGAGTAAGGAGATGTTTAGAAGAAATTGGCAAACAAATCAAACATTTAATATAATAAATTGTCTACGGGGCCTGACTTTTGGTAAATCCTGTAATGAGGGTCTCTCATGTAAAATTTCATGCATATACATATATACACATAACTATTTGAATAGAAGATGATCATATTTCTTTATAATCTTCTGTAAATAATATAGGACTATAGACAATGAACTCATAACTCACATGTAACACCAGGTCTTCAATTCACTGGGCAATTGGGGCTGTACATTTGCTTTTCCAGTTTTGAATAACTAATTTCTTAGCAATAACAAGGGCATGGAGAAAAATCCATTTCCAGTATCTGGCTGGCAATTTTCCTGTAGAAGGTATGTCATTCAGAAGAATGCGGGCATCTAAAAATATTAAAATTTGCTTCAAAGTTAAACTAATAAATGCAATTATTTCGTCCCTGGATGATTTTAAGACATTGCAAAAAGATGTGTTTCATAGCAAACAACTTTTCTTACAGAATCACTCCATTGTCAGGAAAAAAAGAAAGGGAAGATCATCTACAGCAACTTTCTACAAAAATGGAAAATGGGACTACAGTGCACAGGACGATTGCCATCCATCTGTTTCAGAATTTCAGAATTTCCAGGAACAAAAGGGTTCATTCAGTCATGGCTGTGTTCCCATCACAGCTAACCCATTCTGCTGCTTATCCCAGGGAAAATAATTCATCCTTGTTAACAAAATGCAGACAGCCAAGAGAGGGGGGGGGGGAAGTCTGCAATGGTCCAGTCGGTGTTAAAGCCAGCAAGGAGACATTTACCCAGTGCTTTTTTTCTAAAAAAAAAAAAAAAAAAAGGTGCCGGAACTCACACACGTCATACAACCCGCCTTGCCTACCCTACAAGGTTCCATCCAAAAAAGGTGCCGGAACTCCGTTCTGGGCGTTCTACGAGAAAAAAAGCCCTGCACCTATCCCACTTTATTTGGTATTTGATCCACCTTCCTAGAGCAACAAGGTGGAGAGACAAGCTAATAAAAGGAAATAATGAGGGAGGTAATACCAAGATCGCTTTGCTACAAGACAGTTGTAAATCCTGGTCTTTGGGCCAGCAGTTTAGCAGAGCATGGCTGTCCACAGTTTTAACACCACACCCAAAATAGGGGTTGCTTTAGATTAAACCTAACTCTAACTCAGCAGCTGTTGATATGATGTGCTGAACCCTGCCCATGGCCCCATTACATGTGCTATGCAAAGACAGTCAGTCTGCTCTCCTCTTAAATAGCTCTTACCAGTGCTTTTTTTGTAAAAAAAAAAAAAAAAAGGTGCCGGAACTCACACATGTCATACAACCCGCCTTGCCTACCCTACAAGGTTCCATCCAGAAAAGGTGCCGGAACTCCGTTCTGGGCGTTCTATGAGAAAAAAAGCCCTGGCTCTTACCATTAAAAGCTTTCTTTTTTTCTTTAGTCAAAATTTGCTGCAATTTCTTTACATTGAATTTAGTAAGGCTGGTATATCTGTGCTGCAGAAATATGGATGAACACTAGGAGCAGTAAGAAATTGCAGCCCAGATTAAAGGGAGCTAGATTGAACCTTGGCTACTAAAACAATAAAGAATAAGTTCTTCAGATCTTTGAAAGAGTTGCTACCTTTAATAGTCTATTCTCTGGGCTAAACATATATTCACTTCCTACAAATGAATCTCATGAGATCTGTCTTCTCTTCTGGTCACCTTCCTCAAGACTATCTTAATTTACTTGGTTCTAATGTTATGCAGTAGTTTGCAATATTTAATATATGTTAGCTATCTTTAAGTAATGTTGCATCATTTTGTATAGTAGCTGCTGAATATGGTGCAGTAATTAAAACCAACCCAGGCAAAAGGATTAAGCAGTTGTGGCTGATGATTCAACCAAGACTAAAGCTCTTTTTCAGTTGGACTTTGACTAGGTAGCTTTTCAAACACTCATATAAAGTGATTGGCCAAGATGTAAAAAAAAAGGTAATTTTTTATTTATTTTAATTATTTATTCAATTTCTGTAGCTGTCCATCTCAGTCAATGACTCTGGATGGCTTACAATTAAAAAATAATATTTCAATTAAAAATACCAAGAACATTTTAACGCAATAAAAACAAAAACATCCAGATTAAATATACACAGGAGCATGATATTTGGCCAGTTAGCAACACAGCCAGCAAGTGGGTCCCTTAACATATTCAGCACCCCAGGCACTGGAACATAGCCAGGGTTTTAGGGCCTTGTGAAAGGCTAATCATTAGAACATAGACAGAGGGCTGGAAGAGACCTTGGAGATCTTCCAGTAATCTAGTCCAACCTCCCTGCTCATGCAGAAGATCCTATATCATTCTGGAGAAATGACTGTCCAATCTCTTCTTGAAAACCTCCAGTTATGGAGTTGGGGCCATTCTAATTTACAAAGGGAGGATGTTCCATAGAGCAGGAGTCAGTAAGGAAAAAGCTCATCTTTTGGTCCACTCTAGCCAACATTCTTTGGTTGGTGGATCTGCACTATGCCCATTCTGCTTGATCCAGTTGGATGGGTAGAGACTCTTGAAAAAAGTCGATCTCTCAGGTACCCCAGTCCCAAGCAAATTGAGTGCCTGATGTTTAGATGGGAATACAATATAACCTCATCTCAAACAGAATCTAGAAACCTGCAAACCATAAGATTTCTATCTTGTCCAGTGCTTTGTGGGGATTAACACTATAACCCCCCAATTCTTCCTTTGCTGTGTTATATTCTTCTCTAATCAGTAAGAAATGTCTGTCCAGGGAACGATAGTTCAAAACTGGCTCTGGCTTCACAAACTGATCTACCCCAGATACATCAATGAGTATAATACTTACACGATAAAAGGTGGAGAAAGACATGCCTGTCCCTGGAGAATTTTACAATGAAATGAAAGGAACAAGCAGGAAAATGGAGAAGTTGAAATGAGAGAAGCATAGAAAACAGAGGTTAGGTTAATAAGTGAATTATGAGAAAAAAAGGTGATACCCAATTATGAGAAAAAAGGTGACACTCCAAAAAGGTCTTTTGGGCATTCGTTTCACTGGACTTCCTTGATACAGAAGCTTAAAAACATATCTAACAACTAGAATCAAACCTGTTCACCAAATCTGTGGTACTACTTCTAAAGGTGAGAAGCAGCCGCTCATATGTGAACCAGGTGGATTCTTTTTGTCCATACCCTCCTGTTCTGATAGCACTTTTGGTCAACCTGATATTTTATTGATGCCTTAATAAAAATCAAGTAAATATTTCTGCTAGGCTTTCAAGTCATTCTGTACTCATGGAATGTTCACATCAAACATTTGAGAATTTGCCAGATCTTGAATTGTAGTAAAATTTCATTGTCACCTTTTTTCTCAATATTACTTGGGGGGGGGGAGTCTTCTATAGATATTAAGTTGCATATACTCACACACAAAAAATATCTAAAAATCCACAAAACCAAAATGGGCAGGCTTTCTCTTTTTGATTAATTAATAAGGTTTGATGAGGTATTTAAAATTACCTTTAATCACTGTGCTTAACAGGGTGGGGCGGCAATTTTGTGCTGAGGCAGATCATAGATTTTCAGAACATTTGTTTAATGCCAAGGGTTACAAAATAGAGGGATAGCATCTCATTTCAAATTCCCTTTGCCTTGATAAATTGGAGAGTGGGGCAGATAACACTGAGGCAAAATGCAGCAGAGATAAAGTGAAGGTGGAAACTTGCAAGAAAAGATAAATCAAATGCCTGAGAGGGATAGGATGGCAAATTAATACATGCCAATTTGAAGGGAGGAGATGCTGAGTACTTGTGCATCCCACTCTCTTCTCTATATCTGCATTATGATCATTTGTTTCTGGTTTGTTCCAGAGGAGAGCCTTGGTTTTGGAGAAAAGGGGACAGTTGCTGAGTTAAATATAAGCAAAGATATAAGCAGGTCAACTGGCAACTGAATGATGAATGATCATCATTCAGTTTGATCCTTCTGAAGCTGGTTTGAGTAGCATTGCATGTATAAGAACTTGCCTACTACACCCGCAAAAGTGTATGCCCTGGTTTATACATTGTGCTGAGCCATGGTTTGTTCAACTCTGCTTTATTGCATGAACCACAATTAGCTGGCTTTGCTGTATAATATATTATATCTTAAGTATTAGACTATAAGCCACAACTGTAAGTTCAAGTTGAAGCCAAATCAAATCATGTAATGATGTAGCGCACGATGTCAATTCAATCATATATTTACTTTTAAATAAAATCCCATATTTTACTGGTTGTCTGGATTCATAAACTTAGAGCAGCCTTTCTCAGTCTGGGTGGCCTCCTGATGAATGGACTTTTGAAAGTAGAAGCCCTTAGCTAGCATGGTCCTTAGTAAAAATTCTAGAAGTTGAAGGGGAAACCAAGTTGTAGTAGGTTGAACTAGGACGTTCAGATTACTAAAACACTCAGTATCCCAATAACAGCACTGTTCACATTTTGTACAGAAAGAACAACATTTTGTAAAATAGATCCACAGTCTACTGACAGAGTACATGCTTAAAGATGAACATTCCCAGAGTTGCACTTCCAGCATCTCTTGATAAGGCTGGAAAGAATTTTGGTCTTTAAGTCTGGAGCACAATATTTTGTGATTGGTGCACAATATTTTTTGGATCAAGTATCACATGTGAATTTTTTGAACATCAACAGCAATGTATGGACAAGGCAAAGGGAAAGCAGGTGAGGTCAAGTCAGTGGGGAGAACATCAATGAGACTCATCTATGAGATTCAGAGATTTCTTTTAGTTCATAGGTGAATATCTTAGGTGAATCATGCATGTTCTTCCCATTCACTCTTTTTCCCCTAATCCAGTTTTTCTGGCTAAGTAAAATGTTAACTTACTGAAAAGAGGTAACAGCTTCAGAGAAGATAGGAACCACCCACCCATTCTCTACCTTTGGAAGGGGTCAATTTGAAACCTGTAAAGGATTGAATTTGATGAATCAATGTTCTAACAGCTACAAAGCAGCTTCATATGTCCCTATCTGATATTTTGAGCTGTAGCTTAGAGGCCCAGCACAACCTTAGAAAACTGCTATCATTGGATGGATTTGTGGTCTGGTTCAATGGCTTGTTTACACATAAAGCTCAACTAAAACATTAAACCATGGTCTGTTGAATTTGCCATAGTAGCAGGATTTCTATCTAACAATAAACACAAGAGGCAGGTTTTGACATCCAGCTAAGACAAAAACCACACATTATGGCTTAACATTTTGTGGTATTCTCCCCAGAGAGGCTAGTGAAATATTTTTCTGTATCTTCAAGCAACAGATCAAAATATTTTTTTTATTAATGCAGACCTTTTAAATGTGTTAAACATGCTTTCCATTTTGAACAGCTGCTAACTATCTCTATGAAAATAAACTTTCTTTTTTTAATGGTTCATTTTATTATTATGTTTTAATTGTATTTTTCTTTTAAAAAACCTGGAAGCTATCCAGAGACGTTTGCTTATGGGTAATTATATTTAAATTTGATACATCAAATAAAATGTTTTGAGAAGTGGCAGAGCTGTCTGCAGGAGGGGGGGGGGAAGAAATTCAAAATGGCAGCTGTGATTGTGCCATTGAAGCCCCGCTTTTTTAATATGGGTCTCATGTGCCATTCTTATTTTAGACACCCCCTATGGATGACCCTGAAAAATGAGGAAACTAGTATTCCATTCAACAAATATAAGCATTTGTCCTTTAATCTGAAGTATCACAAATCTGTCTGAGATCTGAAGAGGGCTGCTTAGCTTTGCACATAACTTTACATAACTTTTGAAATGTGCACACTAGGCACAAGTCCCTATTGTAAGAAACCTTCAATTGAAAAAGTGACAATGGCAGGGTAAGATCAAAGGAAGGGAAGATGAGACATAAGGAAGAAATGCCAGAGAGAGGGTGTGGAGTGAGCAGCCGAAGAAAAATGATTAGCAGTTGGCCCTAATAAAGTTGTTTTGTTATCGTTGCTTAAAGAGTTATTATGTGGATTAATTTTGGGGAGAAGGCTGATATATGAGGAATTCTGCCTTGGGGAGAGAGGTTGGTTGTTAATAATTTCCTGTCCCCTTTCAGGCCAGATCTCAACAAAGTGTGTGCCATAAAAAATAAGTCACGAAAGATCCTAGCCATTTCTTTAGCACTGATTTGGAACAATGTGTGAATCTTGCCATTGAGGCTTAGGATTCCTTAAGAACAAATCAGAATTGTATGGCCCTTTCAACAAACCATGGTTACACTTAGGAATGTGGGATCCCTGTTACTAAGAAAAGAAATGTGTTTGACCCATTTACCTCAGTTTTGCTTTGCTGACTGACAGAGATTTTCTGACATTTCAGTCAGTATCTTACTCCTTCCTACCTGGGAATTTTTCCCATACTCAGGGTTAAACTTGGGGCTTGCTCTAATCAACAGCTATGTCTGCAAAGAGGGAGTTAAAAAATCAAGATGGTGTTCCTACCATGTAACCAAAACCCTGCCTTCTTTAGTTCTGCTTGGATGGGGCCACCATCTTGATTTTTTGACCTACTATGAACACCCCTATTAAGTAATGATTCTTTTGCCTCTGTGTACATGGAGACAGTTAAAATAGATGGGCCCTGCACCATTCCACAGAGGTCAAAGCTCAACATCACTGACATTTCTTACAGAGAATCCAATTCTTCTTGTCCCTCCATTTCAAGGTCAGAAGCAATGCATGTATTCACTTAATGTTTTTTCCTTTATCTATGAATATAAGAATGGTTTCCCAAATATGAGGCTTTTTGTGCCTACCATGCTTCCCACCTGTCAGCTAGCTAGGGAAAGCAATTTTCAAACCACCCATACCAGAATAGTCAACTAAGCAATTTAGTTGTTTGTTGGGAACACCTTGCGTTCCCAACAAGTTGTTGTATGTCAGGGTTCATGGCTTCTAATCCAGTATTAGCATCAGACAAACTGTGAGATTGGATTAAATGCTCATTTAGTCTAACATAAAGGAACCAGCAGTGAGGAAATATGTTACATATTAGCACTTAGTAGAGTGGCAATGAAGGCCTTGGAAAACTCAGATGCTGTGTTGCTATATCTACAAAGATTAAAATTGTGCAGGCAGTGGTCTTCCCTGTAACGGTGTGTAGAAGCAAAGAAAGGATTGAAGAAGCAGACTGGAAAAAGTATGAATGTTATGCAACATTGGTTTGGAGAACACTCCTGAGAATAGAATGGATTTTTGAGGAAATGGCTCATCAAACAAATCAGCCCAGAGATTTTGAGGCACAAATGACCAGGTTCAAATTATTATATGTTGGAGACATTATACAAAGAGATAGGTCTCTGGAGAAACTTATAATGCTGGGAAAGATAGAGGGGATGAGAAGAAGTTTGCCAAAAGAAAGGTAGATGGACTATTACAGCAGTAATGTGTATGACCATGGAAGAGCTTAAGGACCAAGTTGGGGACAGAAGAGGTAGGGAAAAAAACTGTGCAGACATTAAGTGCTGACAATGATCTGGTCTGATCTGATCTGATAGCTCATAATCAGTGCCAGATTTCACCAAATCCTAGAGGCCTATTCTCCAAAGCACCTGGAGAATGGCAGGACAAGAAGTAAAAAATGAAAGCTTATCAAAGAGAGATCTAACCTAGAATTAAGGAGAAATTTCCTGTCAGTGAGCATAACTAATCAGTGGAACTCCTTGCCTCTAGAAATTGTCAGTGCTCCATCACTGGAGGTTTTTAAGAAGCCTTTGTATCAGGTCTCCTGCTTGAGCAGGGGGTTGGACTAGAAGATTTCCAAGATCCCTTCCAATTCCATTATTCTCTATTCTGTATTCACAAAGATGGTGAAGAAGTTGGGAAAAAAGACCTATGAGGAAACCTGGAAGGAACTGCAGTAGGAATTTTAGCTTGGGAAAAAATTGAGGTAGAGTACAATAACATTCTTTAAAATTTTGAGAAAATAATACTTTTCTTTATTACTCCTGAAGGCAGGACTGAGTTGGCTTGGACAGTAGAAATGTCTCTGGACTGAAATATAATTTTTCCTGCTAGGGTTTTAGAGCATGTTCTATCATCATTGTGCCAAAATAACAACAATTATGAGGGTTTATATAGACTCGGTGATGGCTATAAGCCAATGTATCTCAACCTCAGCAACTTTAAGATGTGTGTTCTTAAACTCCAGAATTCTGGGAGTTGAAGTCCACATATTTAAAGTTGCCAATACTGCTATAAACTCTTATAGGTAACTAGTGTGGAATTATTCTAAGAACAGGTAGATTCAGTTGTTGTTGTTGTTAATAATAATAATAATAATAATATATGTTTGTTTTTCTAATGAAATGCACCATATTTGTATTATTTGTTTATATGTTTATTTGAAAAATTAATAAAAAAATTGTAAATAATAATAATAATAATTTCTCAGTGACTATAAATCTTCACTGGACAGACAGCTTTCAACCTCAGTTCTCTATATGGAACAAGGAATTTTGCATAAATGGCCTATTAATCACTGCAAAATTTTATATCTGTGTTTCCAGTGTACGAATCCAGTCAATGCGCTAACTTGGTTCAGTATGTTTCCTGAATTCCAAACGTTTTGTTAATTGAGAAAACCTTTCTCAATTGAATAAGTATACTGTCTATAGACAGTCTCTGATTCTGCGCTCACCTCATTTATCAGTCAGATGCTTCTGTAAACACCCACAAGCCAGGGTAACCTAAACAATAAAGACTGGATATAACATACTTAACCAGGCCACTAAAAAGGTTATTGGTACAATTGCATAATAATTATTTATTTATTACATACCTAAAGCATAGCAATTAAGAGATTCTCAGTGTTTTCCCCATAATCAAGCATTAAACTAATCCTAAAATATAGCCCCCAGTTTTATAGTTACCATAATGAGTGTCACTGCTGTATTTTCTATCCTGTTTCTGGGCTGTTGTGTCTTTGTAGACAGCTTTGACTTCAAGGGAAAAATCAAGGTAACTCAGATCTTGTCAACATGGACAATAGATATGGGTGTGTGTGTAACATGAATTGGAAAACCGTGATTCTGTGGGTTTGAATTTTGGCATTAGCAGTTCCAGGCCCTGGACAAAACAGTTTTGGCTGCAGATAAGGTATACTTGTGTATGTGTGTGTGTGTTTTATAGAAAAATATATTTGAAGAAATTATAATGTCACATCAAGAATGGTTTGCACTCTGGATTAACGTTTGTGCTTCCTTGGTCAGCCATAACAATTTTTTTTTGAATGAGATTAAATATTTTCATCCTCATGTAAAGAAGATGGCAAGGACAACATTGGCAAGTCTCCAAGTTAACTCTGATATGGTAATTTACAATCCAGCTCAGAAATCTCATATACAGCACTCCAGGATGTCCCTCTTATTCAAAGGTGCATCATATATGGATTAGCAACCTGGCTTTTTTAAATAAGCAAAAAGTTCAGATTCTGGAGATTCATATAAATAAACATTGCTTTGTCTTTGCTGCTTTAATCTCACAATGACTATGCCAATTTATAGGTATTGTCTGCCCTGCAGAGACAAGACAGACACTCTGTTCCTGTGTTTCTATTAATTTCTCAAAGTCCTGAGAGCATAAGCCTTTGCCCATTACTTTGAGGTGTTGTGAGGATAGTGTGACTATCTCACGCTCATAAAATATTTTAAAGATTAAAGGCCTTCTGTGTTCTAGCCACTGCCAACTGTTTTATATGACAATGATTATCAAAATCTTGGGAACACACTGAGAAAGATCTAGCAGTTTAAATTCACAATTATATGCTTAATATGAACACAAGGATTAACCTTTATTTTTTTTAAAGCGGAAGGGAAAAACATCTTTACAAGGCACAGTACTCATTACCTATTAAAGTTATAGATTTGACTGTGAAGAAAACTTTATATGAACTTTTCCTAGTTCTCTGGAAGCAGATGGACCTGAATTTTCTTCCACTTATTTGTGTACTGTGTGAGGCAACTTGTTTTAACTGATGAAGTGATACATAGTCCTTGTCACAGCAAAAATTACCACCAGTACCTATCACACTTTGCTGAAAGTGTTATCCTAAGTACTGTCTTCTATTATCTATTTTCATTTGTCGGTTGATTTACTCTCTAGGTTTTAATCAATTGAAGCCATTGTTTATTTTATTAGATCAATCAAGTAAGCCACAATTGGTTGTATGGCATAATGCACTAAGCCAGGAAAAGGGCACATTTGGAATTTTGAGAGTATATTGTTTAAAATGGGAGACTTTCAGGATTGACAAAATGGCTACTATGGTGTATATGCCAAAGCGACCATCAAAGATGGTAGCTTGTTCACAAAGTGGTTATTTATAGTTGATCATAGATCACCTATTTTCTGGAAAGTAAAGAGATCACCAGGATTCTCTTTTTTCCTAGTGGACACAACACCAGTGCTGCAAATAATATAATCTAGAGATTGGTCCATTATTTGCAGCATATCATTCTCCTATTTAGGGGCATCCATGAGGAAATGGGTGTGAAGAAGGACGAGATGGTGATCATAACTATGCAACTATCCATTTTCACATTTGCCAATGTGTAAAGTGCATAAAAAGAGGCAGGACTTCATCTCATGGTCATAGAATGAAACCCCCTAATTGTGCCCTATTTAAGGTTATATTTTATACAAAATTTAAAAAGGGAGCCTCAGGGCTTAACTTTGTACTAAGCCATCAGTTCTTGCTTACAAGCTACAAGTCAGTAAACCAATCCAAATAGCCAAAGCTAAATTAATGACATCATGGCTTAGATTATTGTACAGCCTCAATTGTGGTAAAGCACGCTTACAGCTTGGTATTTTACCAAATAATGGCTTATTCAACAAACCAAGAATTGCATGATGAACAGGTTACACAGTGGCATCCCTCATTTAATTAAAATCCAAATGATAAAAAATATAATACACACAGTAAGTAACTTAACTTTCTCTACTGTTGGTTGCTCGTGGAAGATTCTGTTAAAAGAGTTTATCCTTCTAGCCAGCCTATTGTCTTTGTAGTCTGTCTCTTTTTTCTATTAATCTCTTATTCTTATCAAGCTCTCCTATCAGTGTAAGGATTGGTGAGCAACTTTGGGGAAACTAAGAATAGCTGCCCTCGCTGTTAATGAAGGTTTAACAAGACATTACCCCAAAAAAGCAAACACAGGGTCAAAACTGAGACTCAGTTTGATGGAACTCTAAGATTAAAACTGGGATTACTTTACTTCAAGCCCTTATGGCCACCAAGTTCCCTGTCTGATTTTCTGTTTCTCAACATCTCAGTTTATCTAAGCTTGTGGGGTTTTTGTGAGAAAAATTCAGGATCAGGGAATTTAAAGAGAAGTTCCTCAAAGGAAGAGAGGGATAAAAATGGAAGAGCTAAATAAAGAAGCAGTATTTATTATTGACAGGAACTGGAAATAGGGATGGTTGATTTCTCTGCCTGTGGGAAGCTAAACGGAATTGGTGGCTAAAAGCTGAGAACAAACTTGCATTTTATGCATCAGGAGTAGATCTTTCAAGGAATCTCCTAAAGTAGGAACAACTTTGTATATGAGGACATAAGCGTAGTTATTCCCAGGTCTATCCATTTTGACGGTTAAAAACATTTAAAAAGTAACTTCAATGAATACTTTTAAAACAGGTATTTGTTAGTTGGCTTGCAATGGCTTAAGATATCCATGAATTTTATCATTCCTACACAAGATCACCTTTTCAGATTCTGCCATACAAAAAGGGGGGCAGGGAAAACATATTTTTTTCAGTCTTTTTGTAAGAACCTCTTGCAGGTTAATTGTGTTTAGTAGAGAGTCTGGTGCAACTTGGGTTATTGTTTTGGTGAAATCTCTTATAAATCATATTCTATCTTCTTAACACCTAAAGATACGATTTGTCAACTTTTCTGGTGGAAGACAGTTTTGGAAACAAATAATGGTTAAGATTTGAAACACAAGGCTGTTTTTTTTTTGGTTTGGCTTTTTAAAAAAAATCTCTTATAACATGTTCAGATAGTCCTTGACTTACAACCACAATTAGGACCAGAATTTCCATTGCTAAGCAAGGCAGTTATTAAGTGGGTCATGCCTGAGTTTATAACCTTTTTGCCACAGTTGTTAAGTGAATGACTACAATTGTTAAGTGAATCCCACGGTTGTTAAGCAAATCCAGCTTCTCCCATTGATTTTGCTTGTTGGAAGTTGGCCAGGAAGGTTGCAAATGGCAATCCTGTGACCCCGGAATGCTGCAACCATTGTAAATACATGCCGATTGCCAAGTGCCTATATTTTGATCACATGACTGTGCAGATGCTGCGACTGTCATAAGTGAGAAGATTGGTTATAAATCATTTTTTTCGGTGCCATTGTAACTTCTGTTGCTCAGCAAATAGTTGTAAGTCAAGGACTACCTGTAAATATTTCTAGGAAGTTGCAAACCAGTTACACCTCTTCAACTGGATTGGCAAACTTGATTTTTGCCATCTTACTTGTGATGCTAGATGTGTTGGATCTGGCATTCTTTAATTAGAATATTGGAAGCTCTGCAATCACAGATGATAGATTACCTCTTTGATGCTGTTAATTGCTACGTAAAAATAGACAAAAAAAGGTACATATTCCTCATAAATCTGAAAAGATGGAAGTAATGCTCCTAGATACCAAATAAATGCACAAAGACAGAAAAATATCATATTGCTGATTTCTGACATGCTCTTTTGGTATATGTACAGCAGTTACCTATGTAGAATAATTAGAAAAACAAATACATCACTAGGGGAAAAAGAAGAACAAGAAATTGCAAATGCTAATTTATACCTATTGCTGCAGACAAAGTACTATAACTTAAATATGCAATTTCCCCCTCTTCTGAATGAATTACCTGCAAGTTGAGGGTATAATTTTACATTGGATGTTAAGAATAGGAGAAGCTGTTGAAAACAAAGGAAGGATCAAGAGGTTCCAAATAATTGAAGACATTGTTGCTAAGATCTCTGGATACCTTTGAAATTTAGGATAGTTTGCAGGGGCATCCATGGAGATGTCAAAAAAAATCAAGATGGTGACCATGACTGTTGACTAAAGCCATTTTAACGTGCATAATTAAGTACAGAAAAAAAGGGCAGAGCCCCATTCAATAATCATGGTTGCCATCTGGAGTGTTAGCCTCCTTCTAAACATCGCTCTTTGCTTGTAAGGGTCTAGTTTGTTTATTTTTCAAATTAGTATAGCCTTCCATTGTAGCGTACAACAATCAAACCAAAACAATTTAAATACAATCTTTATAAAATACAAAGCAATAATTATTAAAGGTTCTGGGTGTATAATTCCTTTAGCAATTCCTCTTACCTATTTTCCTCATTTCATCTCATTTCCATCCGTTTTGTTGTCACTTTTTCCTCTATGTCAGGGGTGGGGAACCATGGCCCCTTTGCAACCTATGGACTTCAACTCTCAGAATTCCTGAGCTAGCATGAATTGGCTCAGGAATTCTGGGAGTTGAAGTCCACAGGTCATAAAGAGGCCCTAGTTCCCCACCCCTGCTTTATATATTTGCATGCTTCAGTATAAGAAAGTGATTTATATGCGTGGGAGGGAGTGCTAGGAGGATGCAGATGGGGGATCCATTAATTTTGTAAATAGCATCTCTCTTTTTTTTACAGGCACATTTTTAAATCAGTTTCTAACTGAATTTCTACTCTATTAGCTTGTTTTGGACTATGAACTGACAAGTATATATAAACATAAAGGTAATCCTTGACTTAGGACCGTTTGTTTAGCAACCTTTCAAACTTATAACAGCCCTGAATAAAGTGACTTATGACTAGTCCTTGCACTTATGACTGTTGCAGTGCCCCCTTGCTCACTTGATCACAATTCTTGACAACCAGCATGCATTTTTACAGATGCAGCATCCCAGGTTCAGGTGATCACTATCTGCAACCACCCTGGCTGGCTTCTAACAAACAAAGTTAATGGAGGAAGCCAGATTCCCTTAATGATTTGCTTAATGATCACTGCATAAAAGATAATAAAATAGGGTGTGTTCATGTGATGATTCATTTAATGATTGCATTACTTAGGGATAGATGTTCCGGTCCCAATTATGGTCATGCATTGAGGATTACCTATACATATAAATACATTCATTTATGACGGTCAGGGACATTTCCATGATTAGTTTCAATTGGAGTTGGTAACACTAGATAAGGGGAAATTTGATATTATGAAATATTTCAGTCCATGTTTATAAGATTTTGTTTCTCTGCCCTTACTTGCATCTACCCTATCAGACTTATAGGAAGCAGACTATTATCAGGGCCTCCTATAATTCTGATCTAGGAGTACCAAGAGATGCCCATTTTCTGCCCCCTTGTGTTTTCCCTTCTTATGTTTTTTCTGCTTAACAAGGTAATAGACAAGATAATCTCTCCAGGTCTCAAAAAAGTACTCAGAAAAATAATTCCCACTCCCCTCTTTAGGGACGTTTATAGGGTTATCTGCAGGGCATGATAATTCCCACATTCGACTCACTGTATATGTGATTTTATTCCTATAGAAAGGACTGGAGTAAGATGATTGAGGGAGACTTGTAGATTCATGATTTTCAATCTGCATCAGCAACTGAAATAGTACTGAGATGGTTTATGGTCTCTGTCCCAGAGTGCCTGCCTGCATCTCCAATCCTGAAAATAGTTGTTTTGTTGTTCCTGCTCTTCTGCTTCCAGGCAGGAAGTGAAGTTTTGCCCTCACCATTCTGAGATAGGAACATCTCTCTCTCTCTCTCTCTCTCTCTCTCTCTCTCTCTCTCTCTCTCTCTCTCTCTCTCTCTCTCTCTCTCTCTCTCTCTCTCTCTCTCTCTCTCTCCCTCCCTCCCTCCCTCCCTCCCTCCCTCCCATCCATCCTCTATCTATCTATCTATCTATCTATCTATCTATCTATCTATCTATCTATCTATCTATCTATCTATCTATCTATCTATCTATCTATCTATCTATCTATCTATCTATCTTTATTTGTTTATTTAATTTAAGTGACTCTGGGCAATGTACAACAAACCTAAGAGCAAAGCTAAATCTATAAATACACAAAGCTATCACTGTTAGTTACAATAAAAACATTTAAAACTATGAAAAAAAGAACAAAAATTGCGCAGAACCAATGGAAGGACTGTCGTCTTTGACATCTAATGAGGATTTGCCCATCTGGCATTCTGATCCATCAAAGGATGCTTTTCAAGTTGGCACCATGCTTCTTGAATTATGTATATTTACATGAATGATTATGGAAGAGGAGAGACAGGCAGTTAAATATGAAGGCTGGGTCATCGCCTCTCTCTATGTGGCAGGGTGACACCTACCTGTAAGTCACTCTTTGATCGTAATGCAATGGGATGAGCTCGCCATGGTGTATTTAGACTTGAGTTGGTAGAAAGATTCTGACAAGGAGTGGGCAGAGAGGCGGGAAAGAATACTCTTGAGAGACCCTGTGCAATGATAAATAATGTGTCAGGATGGTATTTTTGCCCTCAGCCTTTCTGACAATCCATGCACTACAATTCTCTTTTCATTCTAGAACAACAATTCCAGGAATGTTTGTGACTCCATGGTGGGTGGGTGGGGGGAGAGAGAGGCCAGTCAAAAGAGCTGGAAATAAGGAACAGGGTAAGGAAATGTTTATGTTTATGTTACCTGTTTATGTTTATGTTACTTGTTAATATTGGAGCAAAGCCACCCTTTTAATGGGGTCAATAGAAAGAAATCCCATTTCTAGACTTTGGCTAGAAAGCATCTTTCAGTAATAATAATAGCTGTTGGTTGTTGGGTGCTGAGCAGATTTTGAGGAATTAAAGGCTAGAAGGAAACTGGTAGCAATTTAAACACAGCTAGTGAAAGAAAGAGCTGCCTGAATGTGGCAGCGAAGTGTTTATGATGGGAGGGGCAGGGTAAGGCTCTTTTCAAGAACAATATAGAGAAACTATAATATTTGCACACCCCTTTATGCATGGCTTGTTAATTTGTTAATAAAATGCTGCCAGACATTCCAATCTGGTCTTCACTGGTGCCACCAATGAAAACTGGGAAGGAGTGTGACAGGGGCTATTATGGGATTCCTCCCTCAGTTGAACTTGTGTCCCAAGACCATTTTTTTAAAATAAAAAGTGAATTTGATGAAGGCCCTTCAATCTATTATGGCAATGGAATCTTCCTGTGAAGGACAATAAAGATTGTCTCTGTCAGGCATTAAAATGGATGAGGTAAGTTCATAGAACAGATCAAGATGTAATGTGTTTTATATCACAAAGGTACTTTTTCAGAAGGCAACTGAACTATGTTTTTTTCCTTGAGGAAGACGTTTCGCTTCTCATTCTCATCTCATCCAAGACATTTCACTCCTGACTGAAGAAGTTTCTTGCATAAGAAGTGAAATATCTTCTTCAAAGAAAAAAACATAGTCCAATTGCCTTTTAAAAAAGCATCTTTGAGACAACCATCACTGGATGACTGAGAATCTCCATAGATGTGTTTTATATCCATTGCTTTGCTGATATTCCATTCCATCCTCCTTTTTTCTATCTGTTTCTCTTGCTGATTTCAACATTCCTTCTCTGTGGAGTACAGGTAGTCCTTGCATAATGATCACAATTGGGACCTGAATTTCTATTGCTAAGCAAGGCGGTTTTTGAGTGAGTCTCACCCACTGTTATGACTTTTGCCATGATTGTTAAGCAAATCACTGCAGTTGTTAAACAAACCAGGAAAATCTGGCTTCTCCCAATGACTGCTTGTTGGAAGCAGGAGGAGAAGGTTGCAAATAGCAATCACATGATCCCAGGATGTTGCAACTGTCATAAATATATGCTGGTTGCCAAGGACCCAAATTTTGTGGGGATGCTGCGATAATTGTAAGTGCAAGAACTGGCTGTAGGTCATTTTTTCAGTGCTCTTGTAGCTTTTAACGATCACTTAATGGACAATTGTAAATCGAGGATTACCTATATGCGCAGTCATGCTTAAGCAGTTTTGAAGACCACTTCTTTAAGGATTTATCAATTTTTAAATAAACTTCTGCAGATTAGTCTGTTGCTAGAATTCTTGTGAGACAGCATCATTCCAGCTGCCTAAGGATTTGTATTTAATGAATGAATTGAATGGTGATATCCAAGAGGAGCAGGATAATTCCAGTCCATAACCTAGAAACAATTTTTGAAGGGGAGTTGTTGCTGCAGAAAAGACCCTTGACATGTTTTTAAAAAGTCTTTGATAGCACCAATAGGAGACTTTTCCCAACTGTTGACTGGGGGAGTTGGAGTATAGGGGAAGGTGTGTGTTCACAGCTGGAAGAGGAATCAGCCTATAGTCACTATGTAGCCACAAACAGACTAAGTCCAATCCCTCTTGAATTCTGTGGACTCTTATCTGGTGCCAAAATAGGGCTGTTAGTTGAATAGATTCCTGTGCATAGGCATGAGCAATAATAAATCAGTTTCATTGTGGTCTTGGTCTTTCAAGTCTGACAATAAGCTGCTGAATCACCGAAGGAGACTTTTATTTCCATTTAGCACAGTGGTTCTCAACCTTTTTAATGCCGTGACCCCAACCGGTCGTAAGTCGAGGACTAAACCGGTCATAAGTCGAGGACTAAACCGGTCGTAAGTCGAGGACTTTCCCTGCCCGGGAGCGCCACGCATGCGTGGTTCCACCCCCTGCACCGGCCGAGGCATAGCTGGCAAGCGGCAGAGACGGAGCAGGCCGACCACCAGCTGGCCCAACCCAAGGGAGGTAAGGCACCCGCTGGAAAAGGGGGAAAAATGGCGGACAAAAAAATGGCGGACAGCCTTGCTTGGGGACCCCCGTGAAATGGTCGATCGACCCCAAATGGGGTCGCGACCCATAGGTTGAGAACCGCTGATTTAGCAGTATAGATTAATGAATTAAAATCAAGTCACTGCTTGGGTACAAGTGGAAAGAACTAGTTAATCTGACTTCCATCTTCAAGTTTAACCTCTCTCTCACCCATCTCTGTTGGAAGGTGGATCTGATCCAAGAAGGCCTGATCTCTTTTGCTTTAATCACAGATACTCCTTGACTTACAATGACAGTTGGGACTGGAATTTCCATTGCTAAGTGATTGTGAGTTGATTGAGTCATGTTCAATTTTATGATCTTTTCTGCTGTGCTCGTTAAGTGAATCACACGGACAATAAGGGAATTTGCCCTTCCTCATTCAGTTTTCTTGTTGGAAGCTCTCTGGGGAGATCACAAATGGCAATCATGTTATCTTGGGATGCTGTAACCATGCTAAATACATGCTGGTTGCCACGCCCCCAAATTCTGATCACATGACCATACGGATGCTGCAATGATCACAAGTGAGCAGGCCAGTCATAAATCACCTTTTTCAGCACTGTTGTAACTTTGAACAGTTGTTAAATGAATGGTCCTAAGTCAAGGATTGTCTGTACATGTGAACTTGTCTTTAGCTACTTCAAAGGAAAGGAAAAGGCAAGGGAGAGAAAGATGTGTGCCAAAATCAAGCTGTGATCCAGACACTTTTGCTAACACAGAAGCATTTATTTCCTGTTGCAAATGGAGAGCTGAGCTGTTTGGAAAAGAAGTAGCTACTACTGTTGGCTTTTACAGCCATTTTATTTATTTAAAAGAATGTATAGTAGTGTCTTTCAAAACAAAAGTGTTCCCAAGCAGCTAGCAGTTGCTACCAATCTTCCTAAGCAGGGGTGGGCAACTTGCAAGATTAGAGGCTACTAGCCACCCTCTGTCTAATTTTATGCGTTGCTTGGCCTTACTTCAAATATTCTCAGCAAAAAATATGTTCGGACTGTTTCTAAGAGTTCTTTGTTCCTTCCTGGCAGCCTGTAAAAGAAAAGAGTGTCAGAAGGAAAAAAAAAATACAGATGACAGACAGAGCCCATTTCCTCACAAGTGATTTATTGCATTTTATACTGCCATTCAGCCATCATAGTGGTAATATAAAACTGTCTTCATTATTGATATATTGGCATAGTGATGGTTGGGCGAAGCTATAAGACTCCAGTCTATACATCACGAAGAAGGAAATGGGTGTCTGCATCCAGTTTGGCTCTGGCCCCACCCTCTGGTGTCTACAGCCTGCCTCCCCAGCGAAGTTATTTATTTATTTTATTTATGAGATTTGTAAAGCTGCCCCCTCACAATGGTTGGTGTAGAACTGTAAACAAGAAAGAAGGAAAAAAGAAAGAAAGAAAGAAAAAGAAAAAAGAAAGAAAAAAGAAAGAAAGGAAGGAAGGAAGGAAGGAAGGAAGGAAGGAAGGAAGGAAGGAGGGAAGGAAGGAAGGAAGGAAGGAAGGAGGCATACTTCAAAGAAACAGAGCTGGAGCATGGTACCCTGAGCAATCTCATGACTCTTACATCAGCAGGACAGATTTTAGATTATGGGTTTAACACTTACTCTTTTAGACATAAGCCATGTTCAGTCCAAAATGGGAGGAATGGTTCAGCTCTCAAGCTCTGCTAATGGTGTAATTGAAGAAGTAGTCTTCAATGGTAGCATGACTGCAACTGGAACTCTATATATGTCTTACATATATAGTAGGGCAATGGTGGCGAACCTATGGCACGGCTGCCAGAGGTGGCACTTGGAGCCCTCTCTTTGAGCACACGCACCGTCTCCCAAGCCCATATATATAGGGCAATGGTGGCGAACCTATGGCACGGGTGCCAGAGGTGGCACTCAGAGCCCTCTCTTTGAGCACACGCAACGTCTCCCAAGCCCCGCCTCCTCCCACAGCCCCCTCCTCACCAGCAGTTCCCCCGGAGGAGACTTGCCCCTGGGCGCGGCCCACACAAAGCAGCGGAGCCAAGGACATGGTAGCTGGGCAGCGGGGACAAGACTCCGCCCTTGTGCCCCGTTGCACGCAGATGATGCTGCGGGGCACGGGCGGAGGGCATGGCCACCATGGCACTGCTGGGCTGCCTGGGTAATCTGTGGCAGGCCGTGGAGGTGGTGGGTGGCCCAGTGGACAGGGCGGAGCAGGGACTGGGGTGGGAGGGGAAGTTTTTGGGCACTCGGTCTCTAAAAGGTTCGCCATCACTCCGATAGGGTATGTTTAGCTTCTGCCTTGGAATGCATAGTCTGGTTTTCATTGATTTCCAGGAACTCAAGGCTACTTATATGGGGATCTCCCTTCACATCTTCATAACAATCCTGAAAGGTAGGTTGGGCTGAAAGAGACAGACTGGCCCCAAATCCCCCAATAAGCTTCTGTTACTAGAACTTAGGTCACTCCATCCCTCAACTAGCACCTTCACCACTGTACCTACAAATTTAGCAATATGTGTTGTCACTACAGATAATCAAAGTATGGGCACAGAGACCATCTACTCGGGGATATTTCTTCCCATATTGACTGGATAGTGTCTGGTTTCCTGCAAAGCAGGCAAGTCTTCAGGCAGTTACTTCTATAGATGGGAACGTGCCCTACTTCACAAGGTTAAAATATGATAACCCAATCATGCTCCATAGGAGGGCTTCTTTTTTTCCTTCAGCCTATCACATTGTTATCACATCAAGTACCAGTTGATGTACTGCTTCCATATTATTCTCTTTGTCATGGCATTCAAATTCCATCATTCTAATTACTACTATTACTTACCTCAAATTTCCAAGCCCAAAATCACTGTCTCATTTTTTTATGCACCAAAATTAATTTAGATTTTACTCTGCTAGAACTATGGTATAGCTTCTTACCCTGCGCATTGCAGTTTTTGCAGGAGATCTACTAATCCCTTTGTCACATTCCCACCTAATTCTGCCAAGTTTCATCTTTATTATTTTGAAATTCATCAAATGAGGCTAGTAGCTTTTTTTTTGTTTGTTTGCTGATTTTTTTTAAATCATCCCACCTAGTCTTTAATGTCTTCTAATGAGATTTTTATATGCCAAAAAACATTTCCTTCAGTCTATATGTATTGCTGCATAAATAAAATATCTGGGCAGGAAGAGGAAATTTATATAGAAATAACAAATGAAGGGCAGGGACAGATCCCATACTAGCCACTATTTCATGATGGAACATGTTTATTACACATTGATTCTCTCTGTCCAAGGATGACTGCTAGACATCTCTCCTCTATTTTCCTCTACCACATGACAGAGGCATTTTTCCATTTCTGCATACCATGTTCATTCTTTCATTCTGCCTGACACCATCTGAAAAGCTTGTAGATATTTATCCCTTTGATTAAGGGTAAACTACAAAAACAAAATGGTTGTAAAACAGGTTGAATAGTTGAGGAACAGCAGGCATGGTCATGCATAGCGCATTAACACTTGGCATGTGCATAAATGCTAAAGCAATCCTTTTGTTAATAAATGGAAAAAATAGAATACAAAAGGAAGAAAAAATATAGCGGAACAAAAGAATAACTACTAAATATAACTTTAAAGAAAGCATGGTGAGAAAGTTTTCTAGTAACACATCCTCCCCATTCCTTCCATTGGTGTCCCCAGCTGCTAACCACAGTTTAAATATTTGTACTTTACACTGAACATTAATGATTGTTATTAGTTTCTGTTTAAGTCCTAGAAACCATATTCTGTGTGTCCAAAGCAGCCTTGCGGTGTATTGCATTAACTGTAAGGGGGCCATTCCTGCTTGCATTTGGTTAAACTGGTTATATCTTGTCAATTTTCCATTACAACATATTCTCCGTTTTTGTTCTCTCAGTCAGCAAAGATTCCCCCCACCCAGGTCTGTACCAGGTTTGTTCTTGCTGCTGTCAACATATATCTTAGTAAATTAAGGTATTTTTTATTTCTGTAAAAATATCTGTGGCTCTCTTCAAATTTTATTTTATGATACTTTGAATATTTAGATGTATTTCCTTCCCATGCTTTTGAATTTTTTTGCATAACCACCACATGTAGTAAAATGTTCCTTCTTTGTTGTGGCATTTCCAACATTTATTACTGTATGCTTTGTTTATCTCGGGAATCATTGATGCAATTACTGTATATTCCATCTGTAGAACATTTTGTACCATTTTTCTTTAAATTGTAGCTTGGATAAATTTCAATGATTTTTATCATAACTCTTCCCATTGATACACTGTGACTGTTCAAATGTTACCTTTTTAATTTTTTTCTATATCTGTATAATATCTCAATCTCAGAATCAGTTTGTAAATACATCCTAATACTACAGATAATCTTGAAAGCATTCTAAATTCTGTCTTCTTTTTAGCTTTTGATTTTTCCACTTAACCATGGTA
>NW_015387681.1:318930-357182 GCF_001527695.2 Protobothrops mucrosquamatus
CTTCTTCTTCTTCTTCTTCTTCTTCTTCTTCTTCTTCTTCTTCTTCTTCTTCTTCTTCTTCTTCTTCTTCTTCTTCTTCTTCTTCTTCTTCTTCTTCTTCTTCTTCTTCTTCTCCTTCTCCTTCTCCTTCTCCTTCTCCTTCTCCTTCTCCTTCTCCTTCTCCTTCTCCTTCTCCTTCTCCTTCTTCTTCTTCTTCTTCCTCCTCCTCCTCCTCCTCCTCCTCATTTTTTTCTTTTTCCATATAAATCTATTAATATTTCTGCCAGTCCTACAGAATTCTATTGGAAATTGCAATTAATGGAAATTCATCTTGGGCAGTATATTCATTCTTCTTATCAAATAAGTTCTAACCAGGAAATTATAAATTATTCTACCTTTCAAGGGCTTGTTTTATTTCTTTCCATAGTATATTGTAATTGCTTTGAAATATGTCTTTATTGCATCCTGTCAAACGGAGTCCTAGATATTTCATTGAATCTTTTGTTATCTTACAGATGGTCAAGGCCAAAGCAATCTTCTATGCACTTGTGTTCATTTGTGCATCTCAAATGTAGATGCTGTTTACATCCAATCTATATATGCTGAGAGGGATATAGTATTTTGATGCAACTTAGGAAAATGTATTGTGATTAGAAAAAAGTATAAGAAGTTTCTGAGTGATGAGCCCATTTTTACATATAATCTCTCTCTTAATTTATTTCCATATATGACAAATTAGAAATAATTTCAATAATTAATGTGGCAGTATCATACTTCTTCCCCATGACCCAGTGGCCACTGTATCTCCTCTATATGTTGCTCAAATGCTAACCATTGATGGCCAATCTGAAGCCCAGTGATTATTCTTTGTATAATTCCTAATCTTGAAAGTCTCAGACAGAGCTTTGAATAGATTGTCTTCCAAATAAAAGGCTGTTTCATGTAAATAGGGTCTCATAGCTATCCTAAACATTTCTCTGAGCATTATGAGAAATTAAAATGGCTGCCCAGCTTGGCTGCAGCTGAGTAACTCTATAATTAAGAATTCAGATTTCTCCATACCAAAAGTCCTTCAAGCTCTTGAGAGGGAAGAACCACTATTTAAAATTCACAGTAGGTAACAAATTGATTAAATAAACTGTAATCAATAGTTAATTGATGGGACACTGGAAAAGAGTTCAGTCTTTTTATCTTCCAGGTTTACCTTTTAGTAAATTATTCCTACTTACCTTTCTGGCTTTGCTTATTTTTTATTATTTTTAATTTAATGTTGTGGATGATACAGAATAAGAAATACTTAATCCTGAAATTCTGCATGTCTTTCCCATGAGGTTGATCATGTGCAACTGTATCAGAACATTTGTGTGTAAATAAAAAAAACTCCCAGTACGGCACCAGGATAGTAATAGATTCCCCTGGCACCAGTCAGGTTTCCTGTCCTCTCTGACCTTTTACCTTTTTCAAGCATTTTTAATTTTAGACAATGGGAAACTGCTATTCTACAAAGCAAACTGTTATCCTCTGACATACATTTTTTAGAAAATAAAAATAATGAGTAGCTGCACCCCAATGCTTTGTTTGGAAATTGACCTACCTGCTCAGAAAAAGGACAAAGTTAAGCAACATTTATAGGAAGTGTCTTGCAGAAACAGGTTGATAAGTTAGATCGTGCTCAGTAACTGGTTATATTCCCATAGCAGCCATTTTGAAAATGGCAAGTTTCAGCAGCAGCCATTTTGCAAAAGCATCTTCAACATGTTGTCAACATTCAAATATATCCAACAGCTTGAAAACTCCCCCCCCCTTCTATAAACAATGGAAATTATGATTCATTCTGGATAGAAGCTATATGTACATAAATAAAGTCGTGGGCAAATTTCCTGTACAAAATGATATTTATGTCTATTGCCTAATTGCACAGAAATATCCTAAAAGTGCTAATGGGACCAGGAGCTAAGAAAGCATTTTAAATTGCTCATCACAACATTGGCATTCTATAAAGCCATTCCATTATCCATGGATCTGAACATACTAAAACAGTAGGTAAAGTTGATCTACTGTTTGGTGACTAAAAATGACTGGTAACTTAATCTGGACTGCAGTTTGTCTTTGTGAGGAACTTCAGTATCAAGATCCATACTATACCATGGACATTGTTAAAAGACTATAGTTTCCTCAAAGGTGAGTACTCCTTGAATAATTTTGAATACTTTGAATACTGAGAGCTGACACCATCTTATCCTAGGCATATTTGACAGTACAGATTTTTGGGATCAGAAGCAGCCAAAATTGGTTGCCTTGACATTTTGGTCATCAAATTCCTGGGTGTGCAGCTAATGAGTAGGCTGACTTGGTCGCTCAACAGTGAGAAACTGGTGAAGCGGGCACAGCAGCACCTGCATTTTCTGTGCCGCATGAGAAAAGCACATCTTCCTTCCCCTGTCCTGACCACTTTCCACAGGGGGACAATCGAGAGCATCCTGTCATACAGCATCACAGTATGGTTTGGAGGCATCACTGCTTCAGACAGGAAGGCGGTGCAGATAGTGGTGAGAATGGCCAAAAAGATCATTGGCAGTTCCCTCCCTCCCATCCAGGACATAGCAAGAAGCGCTGCTTGAGCAGGGTCCATAAGATTATCTGGGACACTACACATCCTCTTCACGACCTGTTTTCCTTGTTACCTTCTGGGAGGAGGCTTCATGGTATCCGAAGCAGAACATCTAGATTCAGCCAGAGTTTCATTCCATACAGCATTAACCTTGCGAACTCTCAAGCTTCCTCCTTCCATTATATATTCAAGATGGACAATATTTAATATTTATTTGCTACGTATATGTAGGGATGTGGGTCTATACATATGTTGTTCATAGTATGTTTAGGTGTGTGTCATGTATGCGTTTCACTTTGTGAGCGGGCAACTAAATTTCATTTTTGATGTATGCCATTGTGCCCACAGTATAAAAATGACAATAAAGGTTATCTTATCTTATCATGTAAGGAACACCTGGAGTAGACTTGGTTTTGCACAAATACAGGACCTTCCTCATCAAACTGTCTCATCCCACCTGGAATTCTTCAATAATATCTGAGCACAATAGTGAAATTACTGTCAAATCAACCTCAGTTTTTATTAATTGAACATGTCTATGTAGTTTCTTTGCAACAATATGGAAGTGGTTTGTTATCAATTTCTTGTAGGACTCTCCTGGTCATGTAAGGTCCTGAAAAATGTCTTGGCTTCTTGAATTATGATGTCATATGGTTCCTAAGACTTTGGACAGGCTCAGTCTGTTCAGCTTTATCTTCAACATTGTCATGGAACCTCATTAAAGTGTGAGAGAAATAAACAATCTGACAAAGCAGTTGAGATGATAAAAGTACCCTTCATAAGAAGTACTGATAATTCCAAGTTGGATTCCTTTTCATTAGAGGCCTAGTAGTAACTGTTTCACTTCCCCCCTTTGTAAGTTTGGGTCACAGGCGTGTTTCTTTCACTGTGGCTTCAGCCACACCTCATAGATCCAGTTTTCCTTGGGCACTGTTATTATCATGCTTTCCTCTTGCATTGATTCATTAACTGGTGCAGGACTGTCAAATTATGGGGAAAAAGCCTGTGGGACCATTATTAATGTTTCAGACATTTGTTTCACACTGAAATAGTTCTCCTTCTAACAATTTACAGTTTACTTCTCCATTCCTTCCCCAGGCCTTGTTTTTTTGGCTCCCAAGGGGGCAACAGGAAAGGGAAACATGGTATTTCACAGGTCATTAGCACAGGGAGATGAAATTTGTGGAAGAAAGTCCTGGGAGGAATTCTTGAAGTGTCATATGCCTTTGAAGGAGAGCATAAGAATGCAAAACGTTCCTGCTTGATTAGACCAAAGGCCTGTTCAGTCCAGCATTCGGTTCATACAGTAACCAATCAGTCACTTATGGAAAGCTCTCAAGCGGAACATGAGCAAAAAAACTAATGTCCTGTGATCATTTCCCTAGTATTGAGAAGCATCCTGCCTTTTGGACTGGGGTTAATAAATAGCTATTATGACTTGTAGCTATTGATAGTTTATTCTCCATTGGTGTCAAATCTCCTTTTAAGTCCTTCATTGGTGGCCATTGCTACAGATTATAGAAGCAGATTTCTAGTTTATACTGAAAGAGCATAGCTTTTCTCTCTCCTAAATGGGTAGGGATTTACCCCCTTCCATGTGAGTGACATTTCAGAAGAGATGACTTCATCAGGAACCTGCCTGTTTTTCCTAAAACTGATGGCAGTTCTGATACTCAAGTAGATTATTTTTAAGAGGCAGAATCAATCTTTTATTGAAAAATCTTTGTGGCAGGTTGAGCTACCAATGGCTAGTGGAATTAATGGCTATATATTATCTCCAACTCGAGAGCCAGTTTGGTCTAGTGGTTAAGACACAAGGCTAGGCCTAGAAAGAATCCTGAATTCAACTGAAATGATCACAGGTGTGGAGTTCTTGGTCCTCTCTGAGCTTGTTTGTTTGCACGCGCACATTTCATTACCCAACTAGGTGATATACTCAGTGTGAGTAAGTGTGGGATTTGCTGCTTGTTTATGTATACATTTGTAGTAGCTTGTTCTCCCAATTTTGGTGGGGGGTGTATTTCCTCCTTGGTGGTTCCTTGATTAGAATATTATTTTCTGCCTGATTGTTTGTCTGGTGCTGATCCTTGCTTATCTGAATATTGGCTGCTGGAAGGAATGTGCTCTAGTCTTTTTGTTTCCTTCCGATATTTTTTTATTGTCTCCTTCAAATGGTGTGTAAATGAGGTTTCTCTCTATTTATTGATAACTGATTTGTTAAATGTACCAATCTTGATAAGACATAATTGGAATGCTCTTAAATCCCTCCCATCTTCTACTTTAACATTAGATTGTTATTGTAAGATTAAATTGTCTGGAGTGATCTGGAATATTGTAGAACACATAGGTGGTTAATAAATCTTTAAAGTAAATTAAGAGCAGCCTTTATTGTCCCACCAAGTTTTGTTTAATTAATTGGGGGAGGAATTTCAGATCACTCACCAGCTTATATGCTGTCCTCTGACTTTCCTGTTAGTCAAATAAAGAGATTGCTTCTCATATGGATTTTGGAAATGTTATTTTGCCAATATAATTGTTCAATAAACCATTACTTAAACATATGCAATTGCTAGCACAAAGCTAGTTTTTTGTCTCCCCATGACCTCAAAGAATGCAGGGTGCACAATTTCTGTCAGTCCAGCCTAGGTTGCTGGGTAATTATTGTGGGGATAAAATTAGGCTAGAGAGCCATACATGTCTCCTTTTGCTCCCAAAGGAAAGGGGGCATAGAAATACAATAAATTAATTGCAGACTGGCTCAATGCCTCTATGTATTCTTCATTCTGTAATAAAGCATGTTTTGTAGAGAAAGAAATAAAAGGAGAGCCAGACACAAATTTAATTCTTTTATTTAATGACTTCACACTCCTCAAAAAAGAAGTGCAGGACTAAAAGCATTGCAATGATCAATAAATCCAAATGCATAAAGACCATTCTGGGTTTTAGATCAGGTTATATAAATTTGGTCAGCACATGAACTTTGTGCATAAGAAGTTGGATTACCTCAATTTGGCACACGATGCAGAGAAGGAAGTTTTCTGCTTGTTTCTTACTTTATATTATTCATGTTTTAATTTGCTCTTCTTTATTTTGTGTATTCTGCCATTTTTAATTTGTTTTGAATTATACGTCCTTTAAGTGTTTGTTTTGAACAAAGAAGTGAAGTGTAAATCAAATAAACAAAACAGCTTTGTAATATTCACCCTTCTATTGCCTGTTCCCTCTTGCTGCTCACACACAATACTCTGACACTTGCCTTTTGTGTGTCGTTGGCATATCAATTTTCTACAGAGTATATCCCTATTTAGCTTTCACCGTAAACTAGTATTTCAATAATACCATTTAGTTCATTCTTTGCTTAGTTCATTGCCCCTAAGAGCAGGCAGTTTTATTTGCCTGTAGCTTTTGTTGTGTGCTGACAGTTGTTAAAACACTGAGAAGTTGTGCAGTTTATAGAAATTCCATCACATCGCAGCAGCTGATCAAGAGGATTCATTGCAGTTGGGAAAAGATAGACTGACACATCTTAAGCCACTTTTAAAAATATCTGGATAGGAAAAAGGATGGATGGATGGATGGATAGATGAACAGATAAACAATTATATGGGGGCATCTGTTGGGGAGGCAAAAAACTCAAGATGGTAACCAGGGCTATATGATTACAGCCCTGTCCATTCTTAATGTGTGCAAGCTGCTTTGACAATGCAGCCCTCACCATCATCTTCATATTTTCAATTTCTGCTTTTCTCACAATGCCCCTGGCAACCTATCTTAAACAAATATCTCTGGGCAGTGAACAACATCAGAGCAACCCAGGATAAAACAATACAATACAAAAACCATAAGGCAAGACAGAGTTAAAAACAATGGTATCTGAGGCTATGAGCAAAACTGTCTCACAACACAGAAGAGATCATACATGGCTCCACAAAAATCCTGACTGCTGCACCTGAGGAAAAATCCAGGTGCTCAAGACTTTCCAGAAGACCAACAGGCTTCTGGTTGAAGCCGTCCAAATCTCAGGCTATTCCATGTCATTCCACAATATGAGATTATTGAGATGGTGGGACACAGGCTACTCAGAGGTGTTACCCATTAACCAACAATTATGTTTTGAGCAGATCATCAGATGTGGCCAGGAAGACCTCAAATGCTCAGAGAAGGAGCTATGTGTGTGTGAGAGGGGGGGGGGAAGAGGAGAGAGACCTCATCCCACCCAGCTTTCTGGACAGAAGAGGCAGCATCCCAATTCATGCTTTGCCCCCAGTACTTATGGGCTGTCATCCACAGGTGCCTTAATCCTTCTAAGCATCCCACACCCCACCAAAGGTGCAATGAAATAGGATTCTATCCTTTGCAGTCAGCCACTTCCCATTCACAGGCTATGAAAGAGGCTAGATCACTAACTATTTAGTACTTTAAAAAATATAACCACTTTGTATGAACTGGACTGAATTACCTAGCTATTTCTAGAACAATAGGGCACCAGCTTGGGGAAGGTTGTCTTTGAGAATTTGAATTTAATCCCCATTCAGATCTCTGTTCAGCCACGAAGATGCCTTGAGCTACTTCTGTTTCAACCCTACTGCCCAAAACTATTGCCAGTTATAGCTGGAAATGAAGAATTCTGAATGGTATCTTGGGCTTTTTGATGGAAAGTTGCAATGGAAATTGAATACAGAGTTCATAATTATTTTTCCTTTCTTTTTATAAGTGTAAACCTATACCTACATGCACAGCTATCAACCCTAACTTGGCCTTCATCCCGAACTTTCATTTTCTCAGACAATGGGTGTCCTCACACAAGTGTTTTAGGCAGTCTTCAGCATCACTACAGAGCTAAGAGAAACAATTTAGCTTAGAACAGTATATTTTCAACCATGGTAACTTTAAGATGTGTGGATTTCAGCTATCAGAATTCCCCATGCTGGCTGAAGAATTCTGGGAGTTGAAATCCACACATCTTAAAGTTGTCAAAGTTGAGAAACATTGGAAAAGATCTTACTGTTTTATTTTGTTCTCCATTACACACTGTTTTTAATGGTGGAGCTATCTAATGCCTACCAAGTGGCCGCTTCCTACTTTTCAAAAGAAATAAACAGGATATAAGAAGATTGAAATGGGCATTGAATGTCCAGGCACCTTAGTATGAAGATGCTGCATTGGTGCAAAAGCAGCCCCAGATTGCTCTGATTCTGCCACATTGCCTCTGTGTGAGAGAGGACCCAAATTATTTCTGATTCAACTATGGTAAATTTGGAAGGCCAGCGAAGCTAGCCTCTTCTTTCACAATGCTTTGAAATACTGAGTTTGTGGGTAGTCTGGTTTCCCCTTTGTCAGGAACTCTTACCTCATCTCACCTCCTTCCAGCTCCTGAACTCAAGACAATCATTACTCTCTCACGACATCCATCCCACCCAAACTACACAGTTGGTTTCAGTTCTGAGGAAACTTCCACATTAAGATGCTCACTCCAAAAATTTCAAGAAGGAGCCTGGGCCTTTGGAGATGGCCGGTCCTTGCAGAGGAGAAGAGGTAAACAGAACTATCAGTTGCACCTTTTCTCGAGTTATCTGGGTTCCTTGCACTCTGGAAAAGTTGCAAGAACAGTCAAAATAGCCCACTTTTCTCTGTTTTTATTTTATTTAGTTAGTTATTTCATCCCAATGTGGGAAGAATCCAGAGAAAAAAATATTTTGGGGAATATTAAAAAGGCAGAATATATTTCCCCAAAGGAATAATGGAGAAGATCTAAAAAAGACAGAAACCAGCCCCCAGAAATCAGCCCCAGCCCCTCTCCCCCAAGCAGAAACTAGGGAGAGACCAGCTTTTAGAAATGCAGACGTAATAATCCATTCAGGAAGGTTGGAGCCAGGAAGCTATTAGGAAGACAAAGACATCTAAAATCTACATACCCCCCACTCAAATTCTAAGGACAGGAGACATAATAGGATTAACCCAACAATTAACCCACCAATACCAAAACAGCACACTCAGACTCAGGTCAAAGTACATGACATAGGAAATACAAAGCCTCAAACAGGAACAGGAAACAACCTCAAGAGCCCCAGAAGGTATAAAAACCCACCACTCTCTGCTACATGCAGTCAGTTTTTCCAGAGCCTTCTTTCTGTCTCTCTCTCATCTTCAATAAACTACAACCTTCTTTCTAAAGCAGTCTCCATTTTGATTATTCCCGGCTTGGACTGGACCCTGGTGAAGATTTTTCCTTCAACCTTTATTATTGTTTATAAATAACTTAAGGCAGCAAACATACCTAATAATTCTTTCTCCTCCTATTTTCCCACAACTCTGTGAGTTGGGTTGGGCTGAGAGAGAGTGATTGGCCCAAATTACCCAGGTGGTTTTTCATGCCTAAGGTGGGACTAGAACTCATGGTCTCCTGGTTTGTAGACCAGCACCTTGACCACTAGACCAAGCTAGCTTTGCCATTGTAGAGGTATTGGAAAAAGAGCTGGAGTGACAATGTGTCAACATGTTATCTTTCAGTTTTACAGCTCAGGGTAGCTTTTAAACAGTATCTGATGGCGGGTTTGCAGCAGGATAGCTTCCTTTCATATCAATTGCTTAGATTACTTTGCAAATATCCAACAAGAACACACAGTATATACTGAAAAAAATAGGAGGGAAGGAACTAAGTTTCTTTTCCTTTCTTTTTTGGCTGCCTTCACCCCGAGGTCAGCTGTCCTGCCATCCGCACCAAGTCCCAAACAGAAGTGACTTAAAGGGATGGGGGTGAAGCAAAATGGGGATTCAATATTAGACAGCGCAAGTCCCAGAATTTCTTGCAAACTGATTTGTAGAGCTTTAAATCAGAGTACAATTGCATAACCCGGAAATCTGATGGATAAGTAAGAGAAATGCATAGCTGAATAAATCAGTAGTCCTAGACTTACAGCCAATTTGTTTAGCAGCTGTTTGAAGTTACAATGGCTTTGAAAAAAGAGACTTAGGACAGGTCCTCACACATATCCATTGCATCATCCCCATGTTCATGTGATTTTGATTCAGGCACTTGGCAATTGATATGTACCGTATTGATAATTGTTAAAGTGTCCTGGGTCACATAATCATTTGTGACCTTCCCTGCTGGCTTCCAACAAGCAAACTCAATGATGAAACCAGCAGGGAAGATCACAAATGTCCTGCTTAATGATTGCTCCAAAGAAAGATCATAAAATTAGATGTGGTCATGTGATGTCTTACTTAGCAACCATACTTCACAATGACTTTTCCAGTCCCAAATATGGTCAAAAGTCAAGGATTAGCTGTACATCAAATGCAACACATTGTTTTGCTTCAAACTTTCTCCATTATGTTTTTTAAAACACAAGCTTTTATTCATTTTTTTGTATACATTTTTCTTAAAGATTTTTTGAAAATAAAACAAAAAACTAATATAAACTAAGAAATAAAAGAAAAATCAAAGAGAAACCTAGAAGAGCAAGAAAGAAAATCCTGTTGTCCAAAGAATTTTGGCTGGTGGGGTCCAGGAGAAGAGCCTTTTCTGCTGTGGCCCCTCCTGCCCTTTGGAATATTCTCCCATTGGAGGTGAGGTCTGCCCCAACACTCCTGGCCTTCCAGATGAGTAAAAAAACTTGGCTCTTAATCTGGGGCTCTGACAGGAGCCTGCTATGTTTGGAGTAGCTGACAGGCCACCCATCTTCTTGGTTTTTAACTTTTAACTTCTGTATTCAAGCCACCCAGAGTCGCTGATTCAGTAATCAAGAATTTTCTATTTTTTTATACATCCAAGAAAGATGATAGAATGTCCCTTCTTGTTGTTCACATTTCCATCATAAGCTTGACATGCCTTTATAGACAATTTCTCTCGTGACACGTATCAATGGTACATCATGTTATAAAAATTCCTTATAAGATTGTAGCTTAACTTTAAATGCAATGCTTTCAGCCACATAATTTCTCATTGTTCCATCTATATATTATAACCAAAAAATTTAACCCAGTTTATCACACGTTCTTTCATTTGTTTCAAATTTGAATAGACATTTGTACATTTTGTACTTACATGTTCATTATTTGTACACAATTCTATTCCAAACTTAGCCTTACAATGTTCAGAACCATAACTTCTCTTGTCTATTATAAATCTTTCTAATAATTGCAAATAAGGGAATTGTGGGCAACTACATCCCTCTGCCACCAGTTCTTCTCTTGATTTTATTTTACATTCTGCTTGACAAAATGCTAGTATCTCACAATAAATAAAAGCACAGCCTAATTTTCCAAGAAATGCATACATGGTTTAATTTCAGCTTTCATGGCCAGTTTTAATGTTGCATAATTGTGTTCCCTTCAACGGCTGATTCCCTTGAGAAAGAGGTGACTAATATTCCTTTCTCATTTGCATAAAGGAAAACCCAGGAACGCTTGGCATAAAAGCATATTTCATAGTGCAAAGTAATAGATGTGGATCAGAAAATGATGAGGAAGATAATACAATTTCGGTTTTGCTTAATTTCTCATGGAGCAATGGAAGTTTCACCACAAGGGGCAGATCTGTCATTTTTCTCCTATATATTCATCTCTTTCTCTCTTTATATTTATATATTCCCACCTCACTGATTCTTCAGAATAGATTAATAATTCCTAAGATAAAACAGCTTGTGTGTAGTGAAGAATAAATAAATTAAATAATTTAAGGCTACTGGGAGCCCACGAGCTTGCTCCATCTCTGAATGATGCAGGGCTGTTCTGTGTTAGTGTTTTGTTTTTTTTTTACTCACTACTGTAAGCATATTAAAAAAACATTACTTATTCAGAAGCAGAGGAAGGGGAGGTCTGCTCAGCTATAGCAGAAGGATAAGAAATCTTTAGATAAACTGAAATCCATTAGGGAAGAAAACCAACCAACCACCCAGTTGAATGAGTGATGAACTCCATTCTTAGGATCAGAATATCATGGAGAAAGTCCTCAGTATTTGAAAGAATTTTTATAAGATGATGTATCATTCGTATTTAACACCAGATTTGCAAAGATGTATAAGGGAGTGTCAAATATATGTTGAAATCAGTATGAAGGCACTTTACACCATCTATGGTGGACATGTAAAAAAAGCTAAGAAATATTAGAGTAGAATAGAATAACAGAGTTGAAAGGGATCTTGGAGGTCTTCTAGTCCAACCATCTGCTCAGGCAGGAAATCCTATACCATTTCAGGCAAATTGTTGTCCAATCTCTTCTTAAAAACTTACAGTGTTGGAGCATCCACACCTTCTGGAGGCAAGTTGTTCCACTAATTAATTGTTCTAACTGTCAGGAAATTTCTCCTTAGTTCTAGGTTGCTTCTCTCCTTCATTAGTTTCCACCCGTTGCTTCTTGTCCTGCCTTCAGGCGCTTTGGAGAATAGCTTGACTCCCTCTTCTTTGTGGCAGCCCCTGAGATATTGGAACTCTGCTTTCATGTCATCCCTAGGAAAGGGATAGTTCCAATCTATCAGACTAACTTTCTTTCCCTCCCTCCCTCCCTCCCTCCCTCCCTCCCTTCCTTCTTTCTTTCCTTCCTTCCCAACTCATCTTCCTCCTTCTCTTTCCCCCACAACAATGTCCCTGTGAGGTGGGCTGAGCTGAGCTGAGAGAGAGTGACTGAACCAAAGTCACCCAGTTAACTTTCATAACTAAAGTGGGACTAGAACTCAGAGTCTCCTGCTTTTTAGGCTGATGCCTTCATAACTAGTCCAAACTCGGCCCATATTAGGACCAGATATGTTTTTTAATTCAGAGAATTCTTAAAATAAATGTACAGTTGAAACCAGATGTTTTCCTTTTAGGTTTGATGGATCAACATATTGAAAGAAAACATGGGACTTCGTTTCTTTATATGATAAACAGTAGCAGGAGTTTTGTATGCACAGAGATGGAAGGACTTAAAAATCCCCACAATGGATGAGCGGATGGTGAAGTTAATGGAATTGTCTGAGATGAAGAAATTGATTACTTTGATCCAAGACAAGACTTTGTCTAGCTTTGTTTCTACTTGGAGACCACTTTTGGACTTGTTGCTTTGAACTGAAGGAAATGAAACTTTGATTTGGGGATTTGATGATTAGAGCTGTTTGTGATTATAGAAATACTGTGTATTTAACTTTAAAGTAAGAAGTTAACGAATTTTATATTTATCTCTGTACCAAAGACAGATGGAAATTACTCTTTTCTATTTTTTCTTTTTCTACACTTTTTCTGATCTTTTCTTTTTCTAATTTTTTTTGTTTCTGTAATATTTTATCTCCTGTAAAAACTTAATAAAGTTTTAAAAAGAAAGAGAAATTCCTCAGTGACTGACTGATATGAGGTGTTTTTTGGGATGACAGAACCTCACGCTGCAATAGATAGTAACAGATCCTACTTTATTTTGGGTCTTTCCAGAGTGCAATGTTCTCCTAGCACTACTGATCAATAGTTATTGATCTGGTTTTCCCCTCACACTTAATCCAGTCAGCCATCAATCCACCTGGTGTTACTTACCAGTAGTTCTGGCAGCACACAATCACATGAACTGGATCACAAAACCACCACCTTAGGAACACAGAATCTCTGCTCACTTTATCTGGGAAGTGCCTGGAGCATCCCATGAATTCTTTTGCTGGAGAGTACTGGCATGGCCAGGCAATCAGAGCTTGGGTAGTATCTTCTGTGCTATGTGTTATGGGCTGTGAGAAAGGAGGAAGGAGGAAGAAGAACCACAATCTAAACAACCATCATGCAAAAGATATCTCAGTCCACAGAACAAAAAGGGGTGTGAGAAGCATCTTAGAAGGGACCCTCCCTAGTTCTCTGGAACATAAAGGGGAGGGAGAAGAGCTTTTGGACTGGCAAGATTCTGTTATTGTAACCTTACAATAAAGTTACTGTTGGGCTTCATAGTTGATGCTTCTTGACTGGTCTACAACAAAGAGCTGATACCTCCAGATCTTGGCAGTGAACTACACTGAACACAAACTTGCACTTTCAACACTTCTTTCTCTACATTAGTACCTCTATTCTTTGGAGTTCTAGATGACTTGAGTCAGTTGACTGGATTTAGATGTTCCCACAAGCAATTGAATAGAATTAGTTTAATCATGTGTATGGCTGATTTGTGTGGTTCCCAGATCTAACCCCTGGGGATTAATTGACTGGATCAACTGGTCTGTTTTAGTATTCCACAATTTACTAACACAGTTAAATGTTTTGGAGGAACAGAACCAATCTGTACAATTTTTCCTTTCTCATTTTATCTTTGCAATTCTTTTGAATGGAGCACAACAATTGAATTAAGCTGAGCCCTTCATGTTCTCCCCTTCCAGTGTTCCACCTTTTGATACCTGGTTTCTTCTCAAGCTGGAATCTGTTTTGCAGGCAGTTCTCCAAAAGATTCAGAATTTGCAACTCTTTTATTGCTAGTTCTGTGCCAGTCTGATTGTACAAACCAAGGCTCTGTGGAAACCTCCCTAGCATAGTGGGCATCTCAGGAGCATGCTGCTTGTGTTAGAATGACAAAGACCTTGTTATAGTGCAACTCCATCTCTTTCATATGTGCAGCGACATTATGACATGCGTACAAAAGGAGGCAGGGCCTGCATTGCAACACTGCTTTTGTCATTCAACCCCTTGAATAATCCATTTTGTTACACAGGCCCCACAAGCACCAAAGGAGTACAAATAATTAAACAGCAATTAGGACTTGGAGAATGGAGGTGCACACTATTTTCATAACCACACACATTTCCTCATTGATGCAGATTTATTTTTTCAGCTGGGCAGCATAGAGAGTGTTAATTGTGAGGAGACTGAGGAGGAAAAAACAACAACAGAAAATGCAGCAGCTGGATTTCCCCACCTTTTAGTCTCTGACAATTATTGTCAAGAACTCAGCAAAACAAGATCAGTTAGAGAACTGTGATGAAAATTAAAAGAATCAACAGAAAAAACCAATTTTCTTAACTTAAGAAACAGACAACAGGACACCGGAAAACAACAAAGAATTCCTGTTTTGGTAATAGTAATTACAAAAAAGGATTTTCAATTAATGGTGGATTGCAAGTTAAATATGAGTCAGTAGTGTGACGTAGCTTCAAAAAAGGCAAATACAATTTTAGGTTGCATCAACAGAAACATACATTCCAAATCAAAAGAAATATACAGGTAGTGCTCGACTTACAACCACAGTTGAACCCCAAATTTCTGTTGCTAAGTGAGACATTTGTTAAGTGAATTTGACCCCATTTTACGACCTTTCTTGCCACATTTGTTAAGTGAATCACTGAAGTTGTTAAGTTATAACACATGGTTATTAAGTGAATCTGGCTTTCCCATTGACTTTGCTTGTCAAAAGGTTGCAAAAGGAGATCACATAACCCGGGACACACTGCAACCATCATGAGTCAGTTGCCAAGCACCTGAATTTTGTTCATGTGATCATGGGGATACTGCAACGGTCTTAAGTGTGAAAAATGGTCATAGGTCACTTTTTTCAGTGCCTTTATAACTTAGTCAAAACCAGATCATGCCAAACCAATCTTATTTCATTCATCGATAAAGTGACTAAACTAATAGACCAGCAAAATACTGTGAAGGTAGTACACCTTTCAGTAAGGCATTTCACAAAGTAGACCACAACCTACTCCTGAAATGGCTTAGAGAGGGGCAGTATGGGGCAGTATATGTCTAAGTGCTATTGCTATTAATTTATGGTAGCAAAAAACCAAAAGGAGTCTGATAGCACCTTTTCCAACTAACAAATTTCATTAAAAGACATATTTGTGAGCTCCAGTGCACTTCACCAGATGTAGAGGGGTTAGGCTGAAGTAGGGTTTAAAATGGGGTTGGGGAAAATGGAGGGGAAGATAATTTAGTTACGCAGATGCAGCTGACATGTGAGACCAAGTACAAGTACTTTATCAATTAAGAATGGCAATTTATTAAAACTGTATTGAGTTTTTTGAGAACTTCTAAGATTCCCCAAAGGTTTTGATGAATACAAGTTCAACAATTTTTCGCTGGAAGGTGCTGCTAAAATCCCACTTTTCCAAAACAGTCACTTTGAGATCCACCATGGAATGTAGATGTAGGAGGTTAAAATGTTCTTGTATTACTTTGTTCTTGTTTTAAATCCTGTGGTCCATTAATTCTTTTGTGCAAAATTTGTCCCATTGTCCTATAAAGAATTCGGGGGGGGGGAAACTGCTGACAGATACGAATATCACATTGAAAAAAGAACATGTGAAGGCACTCTAATCTTGTGTGGGTATTTGTTGGAGCCTGTAATGGTGGTGTTCGTGTAGATGGGGGGGGGGGAAGTAGACACAGAGATTTGTTGCAGGGTCTGGTTCCCTTGTTGGTATTATTGCCTTGTTGTTGCTTGTTGCCTATGAGAATCTACTTCAGTTTGGATGTTTCTCTGAATGCAAGCTTAGGCCTGTCACCCAGTGCTTGAGATAGTAATGTTGTTGTCCAGTATGGATTATAGAGTATTAATAATGCTTTTGAGTGGTTTGAGCTGTGAGCTGTAGATGACCACCAGTGGTGTTCTGTGTTTCTGTTACTATTATCTGTCTTTTAATAGGTCCTCCCTGGGAATTGATCTGTCTCAATTGATTTGTCTATTGATCCTGTTGGTGGGTTGTTTAGTCTCCTGAATGCCTAGCTTAATTCCATCAGTTGAACATTTCTGTCAAATAGATCAGAACAAATGCAATAGAAATGTAGTCTGGGTATAGGTGATAGAATTGGTGGTATGTTCTGGACAGAAGCTGGATACAACTAGGTATATATGGCAATATGTGATAACGTGATATAAAGTGTCTGTTGTGTAGTTTTGCAGTGACATGAAGGAAGCACTTGTTCTGTAAAGAGGTGTAGGCTGAGGCTGATGTTGGGGTAGAAGTTGTGACAGAATTTGAAGGAGGTTCCTTCAAATTCTGGGTCCAAAAATTTAAAATATCTCAAATAAATCTCTAGTAAAGGAGGGGCTTCAAGTAGTGAGAATTAAGAAAGTGTTCTAGGTGAGCCATGAAGATGATGTAATAATAAGGAGACAGTTGTGCCATTGATTTGGGAGTACATTTAGTGCCAAAAATGAAGTAGTTGTGAATAACTACAAAGTCACAGTCTGGTGGCAAGGCATGTTGTTTTGCCATCAGTGATGATATTCTCGGTGGCTTGAAGTCCTTTTTTGTGGGGAATGTTGGTATACACTGCCTCAACACCCACACAAGATGGTTAAAATTTTGTTGTTAAGAAGATTGTCTATAGAGTGAGTTTTCATAGGAAGTCAGTAATGTCTCTTATGTAGTTATTAGTGCTGGTGGCATAAGGTCTGAGTGTAGTCTCCCTGAAACCTGATATTAGTTCATAATTATAATGCTTGAGACGATGTGATGATTCAGATTTCCTGGTTTTGTGTATTTAGGAATTTCTTTCATCTGATTGTGTAGTCTCTGATATGATACAGGTAGTCCTTGATTTATGACCATTTGTTAGCGACCATTCAAAGTTATGACAATGCTAAAAAAGTGATTTATGACTGGTCTTCACATTTATGACTGTCACAACCCCTTCATGCCACAACATGATCAAAATTAGGGTACTTGGCAACTAGCATGTATTTACAACAGTTGCAACATCCTGGGGTCATGTAATTGCCATCTGAGACCTTCCCAGGTAGCTTCCAACAAGCAAAATCAATAGGGAAAGCTTTTGCTTAAGGACAGTAGCAAAAAAAAAGATTGTTAAATTGGGCACAATTTAGTTGATGACTGCAACAGAAGTTCCACAATTTACTTGCTGACTGCAATGGGGTCACAAGTCAAGGACTGCCTGTATTGTAGAATCTGAGAAGTTGGTAGAATGTGGTGTTTTGTTTATTCCATGTCCTGAGATCAAGTTGAAAAAGGTGTTTTGTACTGTGGAAAATATTCTTTGTACTCTAACAGCATTTGCATCACAGTGAGTCTCAAGGCTGCCAAGGTATTATCATTCCTATTGGTTTAAAAACAGCTGCAAGGGGCTGGTGTGGAAGTCTGAAGATCTGGCTTCTGCAGGGAAGAAGCTATAGAATTGGGAATAGTGAAGATCTTCTGCCAATGGGAAAATAGCTTGCTCCAAAAGCTTATAAAGCTTCAACACTTCTGTTAGGAGAGACTTTCCAGGGCAACTCTTGATATGTTCCATCTGAGCCAGAAATAAATTGGCTCAGTTGCACAACAACAAACAACGGCATATGAACACACAAGCACAGAGCTGATCTGGGAACAGCACAAAGTAGTACATGAAAACTCTCCAATTTCTAGTTGTCTAATCATGTTTATTGCTCTTTGAGTCTCATCCAGGTTATCAGAATCTTTCTTAATATATAGCGCCCAGCATTATATACAGAACCTGAGGTTGGGTGTGACCTATCAGAGCAGAGTGGAACATTGCTTCTCATATTTTTCTCAAATAAGTATCATAATAGATAAATAATTTTTTTTTTGGAAATGATCACAGATCATTGCATATCAAACAACCCTTGCGACACAACTTCAGGATTTCTTTCAAAAGCTATAGCAGCATAGCTGTCTCTGGTTTCTTGAGACAGAAGAGTGGCAATAGCTATTTGGAAATCCCACCGTCCTTAAATTTGCCTAATCTCTTTTTAAACATATTTCAAGCCAATGATCTTTCTCTCATAACACTTCATAAGATGAAGCTCCATTCATTAATCTTATGTTGGATCAAGAGGCACTTCTGTTGGTTTGACTTTAATTGAATTGGCATCCATTTTGTTACTTATCTTCAGATTCTACTGTCATAGGGTGGGAAATGGAGAACACCATCTCAGCCAACTTTCTTATGCTCTATTTAATTTTATACTCCTCTATTCTTCCAGCCACAAAGACTTTACTTTGGTAAAGTAAAATGCTCCAAAGTCTTTATAAGATTCTCTTAAGATTCTGGTTGGCATCTTAAAACACTTTTTACCATCCTTTTTAGGATGGCTACAATGTACATAATATAAATAGATCACTGTGATATGGGAAAAGACAAAGGCTTAAGAGAAACTCACAGTGAGGTTCACACACAAAACAGCAAGCAGAGTTAAAATGTGATAGTTGGTGGTTTAATATCTTGTGTGAGCTAGCCTATCGCATTAAATCACAGTATCATGTGTTTGGGTATAGCATGATTTAGTGAACCCAGCACAAGACACAGTACTGTTTTGCTTACCTACATTTAGGTTTTATTATGCTGTGGAAGTTCAATTACTTTTACCTACCACAGACAACATAAAAATGGATTTGCAGCAAAATACAGGAAGTCCTCAACTTACAACCATTCATTTAGTGACTGTTCAATGTTACAATAATATTGGAAAAAGAAGACCATTATGGCCAGTCCTTGCACTTGCGACTTTATATAATTATATAGCATTCCCATGGTCATGTGATCAGAATTAGGGCACTTAACAACCAGCATTTAATTATGATGGTTGCAGCATCCTGGCTTCATGTGATCACCATTTGTGACCTTCCCAGCCAACTTCCAACAAGCAAAGTCAAAGGGGAAAGCCAGATTTAAGAACTACAGTGATTTGCTTAACAACCATGGTTGAAAGGTCTTAAAATTGTGTCCACAACTCATTTAACCACCTTGCTTAGCAATGGAACTTCTGGTCCCAGTTGTCATCATAAGTTGAGGACTACCTGTACCACAGTACATTGTTCTAATTTTCAACCAGTTTTCTGCCTGAGAAGTGTTGAATATGGTTGTTTTATATTTTAAACCATTTCTCAGTGAATCCTCTACAGTATGATACAGTATTACAAATATTTCCTTCCAATGTTCATACATAGGCAGCTGTTAGCACTCAGTATTTGAGCCTTTTCAGGCTTGTGGACTTCAGATCCAATTTCAGACCAGCTTCTAAACCAAAGGATCACAATCTGAAGCCTTAGAACTGTATATGGCCCCTAAAAGCCTTTGGTGTAGTACTCTGAGACCTCCAATAGATTTTACTTAACTGTAACTTTTAATGGGACACAAGGGGGGAAATTATTACATATATGTTGTTCCAAAATAACCATACTAACAATATTCAAATGTTTAGTTGTAAAAAAAAATCCCCTGTTCAGTTGTGTCCAGCTCTAGGGGCCAGTGCTCATCTCCATTTCCTAGCTGAGGGAGCCAGCATGGTCCAAAGATGCTTCCATGGTCATGTGGCTGGCATGACTATACTCCAAGGCACACAGAATGCTGTTATCTTCCCATCAAAATGGTACCTATTTATCTACTTGCATTTGCATACTTTCGAACTCTTAGATTGGCAGGAGCTGGGGCAAGGACGGGAGCTCACCCCATCACACAGTGCTTGGGTCTCAAACTGCTTGCCTTTCGGGCGACAAGCCCAGTATCTTAACTGCTAGGCCACCCTGAGTTTAGATGTTACAAAGTTCACATGTTTAGTATGTAAATAAAATGAAGAAAAACTACATTTGGTTTTTGACTGGATCCTACTCAATAATTGTCAGAATATTATACAAAACTGAAATGGGGGCTTTGCCCCTGCCCCCAAATATTGCACATTCCTGTACAGATTTCTGCCTCTTTGTATTTCACTCTTACCTTATTTTTCACTTTCTGGTGTCCCTGCACAGCTTTCTCTCCATGTTCTCAGGTCAGGTATCAGTGCTACTCTAACTGTAAGATCATAATTGTGGAATTTTAAAATTAGGAGATAACCCTAGTACCCTAAACAGGGTGCTGCCAAAGGTCAGGGAGAAGGATGAACGCAGCCAGCAAGTCTGTCTTTATTGTAATCCAAGAAATGACAGTCCTATAAAGTAATTGATGTTTTCAGACTGAGTGGGAGTGCTATGTTAGAATTTATATATGGTCAGTTCTCAATCGCTTTATGCTTTCAGAAGAGGAGAGTTGATTCCCTTTATCCCAACCCTTGCAGAGTCTGTTGATGACATTTGTCTGTCATATCTTCTTGCTTTCTCACTGTTTACTAGGTTGCAATCTTTTAGCTCCTAACTAAGTTTGAAGGGTGCATTGCTGACTTTATCTATGTATTGTCTACGTGTTGAAGGTTTACTATAGGACATGTGACAAAGATAAAATAATAAAAAAATACTTTGCAATGAAAAAAGGATCAGTGTTGAGCAGCCTCGAGGCCAAAGCCTTGAAACTTCAGGACTTAATTCAATGCCACAATTTTCTACCAGTGACTATAATGACTTCCAAACCTTCAAGAGGAAAATGGTGCTGCAAACAATCCTATGACCTCTCCATCATCTTGTGGATTAAATATTTCCAGCTACATCTTGTTCACCTGTCACAACCGTGTGCGACCAGGTGGAGCAGTGACATCCTTGTGGGGCTGGATACCAAGTCAAGCAGTGTCCATCAGGCTTGTCTGCATCGATCCAGAAAACCTAACAAAAAGATCCCTTGTTCCCATGTCATGACAACAAGACTGATATTTTTTTAAAACAAGCTCTTTTATTCTAGCTTTAAAACAGCAGTGGGAAACAGACACCACTGCCTTTTCTTCCTCACCTCCAACCTTAACTTGTCATTTATCTGATGAGCATCTCATAAAACAAATTGAGAGGTTTAAATCTCCGAGACAAAAATCAATAAAGGGATAAGTAAAGAATAGGAGAAAGTCAGGCAGCTGAGATTTATTTCCCTGGAAATGTTTTTTCAATGGATTTACTAATAAATCTAAAGTGGCTGTTGCTTGGACCTTTGATATACAATCTCTCCCTTTACTTAGATGAAAGGCCCACATGGAGAAAGAAAAAGAAAAGGAAGCTTCACTTATTGATTTTAACAAGGGCATAAATCAAGGAAGTCCCACATGTTGCCACCATTAGCATTGCTTGGAGAAGGATTCCTAGCATACACCCACACACGTACACATGGACAACTGCTGGTTTCCTCCTCCTCCTTTTTAATTTATGACAAGAGAAAATTAGAGATATAAACTACTGACTGGTCAAAGAGTTGTTGCTAAATACTCTTTGGAATGTTATTATTGCAAGCTGACTTGCATTCATGGGCTCAGATTTTATCCCTTTGTCTAAAATATTTCCCCAGCTTTGCCCTGATAAATTCAACAGCACTTCAACCATTTCAATAGCCACTTAAAGTGTCTTCTGGCATGTGATATAACATGAAGTGATATAACCCCTTTTCCCCATTAATGTTATAATGGCACATCAATGAATGAATGACTCTAGAAAGCCTATGTAAGTGTCTAACGGGTATAGCAACTTTGCTGGTATTCTGGTTTATGATTCTGCCAAATCTTTCCTGCAGAAATGGTGTATGTGTTTTATTTATTTATTTAATTCATTTAGGCACTCAGTCAATCATAGAATCATCATAGGGCTGGAAAACACTTCGGAGATCTTTTAGTCTAGCCCCCTGCTCAAGGCAAGGGACTTATACCATCCCAGTCAAATGGCTGTCCAGTCTACATTTGAAAACCTTCAGAGATGGAGCACCCATAACCCAAGGAGGCAAGCTATTCCATTGATCAATTCTTCTCACTGTCAGAAAATTTCTCCTTACTTCTAGGTTTAACCTCTCCTTAACAAGCTTCCACCCATTACTTCTTGTCATGTCCTCTGGTGCCTTATAGAATAAGTCAAGTGATGCCACAAGAAGAAATTTCCTGACAGTTAGAACAATTAACCAGTGAAACAACCTGCCTCCAGAAGCAGTAAATGCTCCAACACTGGAAGTTTTTAAGAAGAGACTGGACAGCCATTTGTCCGAAATGGTATAGGGCAGGGGTAGGCAACCTCGGCTCTTTTATGACTCTTTTATGACAGCATAGCTGACTCAGGAATTCTGGGAGTTGAAGTCCACGAGTCATAAAAGAGCCGAGGTTGCCTACCCCTGGTATAGGGTTTCTTGCCTGAGCAGGGGGTTGGACTAGATGACCTCCAAGGTCCCTTCCAACTTTAGTTGATGATGATGATGATGATGATGATGATGATGATGATGATGATGATGATGATGATGATGTTGTACTGGAAGAGAGTTATCATGTCCCCTCTAATCCGTCTCCTTGGTAGGCTAGATATGTCTAGTTCCGTCAACCCTTTGATATACATTTTAGCCTCCAGATCCTTTATCATCTTTGTTGCTCTTCTCTGCACACTTTTAGGTCTCAGGTCTTCAGGTTCCTCCTTCCTGGAAGTTCCAGTTGGTCCAGAATCCAATTGTGTCCCTAGGTCCATCCATAATACATCTCTTTTGCATGAACTGCACTGGTTTCCAGCTTCTTTCCAGTGTAATTCAAAATGCTGGTTATTACCCTTTAACCCCTCCATGGCATAGGACCAGGATATGCTTCTCCCTGAAGCAGATTGATTCTGTCTCATTCCAGCAGACTGATATAGTACACAAGCTCCAGTTATATTCCCTTAAATATTGCCGTCTCACGGGGCCTATATCTTTCCATGGCAGCCCCTGCCCCATGGAACCTCCTTCCTCTTGAGATCCAGTAGGCCTCCCCACCTTCTTAACCTTCCAGAAGGCTGAATAGAGCTGATTGTTCATCCAAGCACTGGCACAGTGTGAGATTGGAGCGCAGAGATACAGTAGTGGTGCAAATGGCATTGAAGGAGATGGGTTATGGTGCCAGGCTTTAGGTTTTGCTTTTATTGCTTTTTCAATTGTTTTTATGGTATTTGGTTTTATGCAGCTATTGTGACTTGTGTTTCTTAAGCTGGACAGCTATATAAGACTTATAAATAAGTAAGTAAGTAAGTAAGTTGGAGAATGGAAAGTTATAGTTCAGTGATGGAGAACCTTTTAGAGACCGAGTGCCCCAAAACCGCCTCGTCCCTGCCCCACCTGCCTGCAAAGCCACCCACCACCGCCACGGCCCACCACAGCAGATCGCCATGGCAGCCCAGCAGTGTCATGGCAGCCATGCCTTCTGTCTGCGCCCTGCAGCATCATCTGTACGCAATGGGGCACGAAGGTGGAGTCTTCCCCTGGTGTCCGGCTGCCATGTCCTTGGCTGCACTACTATGCACAGGCTACACCCGGGGCGACTCTCCTCTGCGGGGGCTGCTAGTGAGGAGGGGGCCACGAGGGGTGGCGGAGTGACAGCGTGCGTGCGTGCCCACAGAGAGGGCTCTGAGTACCGCCTCTGGCACCCGTGCCATAGGTTCGCCACCACTGTTATAGTTGATGTCGGTAATACATATGCATGCCAGTAGGAACACATGAGTGTTAAGACATTAAATAACCAAATAATCACAGACTCTGCTCTGTCTCCTGTCCAAGTATTGTTGGATATTGCTAAGCTCTTGATTCTTTTTTTTATGGTTTCCTTATTTTTAACCCAGATGGGTTTAAATGGACTTTTAAAACAGACTGACTGTTTGTCTCTATATTCAAATAGTGGCGTGACAGCCATTGAAACAGGAATGAAAAATATACCAATTGACCACCATACTTCTGTTAACCTCCTTTATTATTTTTCTTTAAGAACATTTTATTTTTTAAAAAACGGGAAATCTAATTTATTCCTATAATGAGAGAGAATTTACCCTCACCTAACGTCTAATTTTGAGCTCTGACCCAGTAGTTGAAGATTACAGCTAGGGTGGAACTCATTGACAATTTTGTTCCAAATATATCGAGTAATTTATCACCAATAGTGAGACCAATAGTGAGACACCAATAGTTGTCCCCATACTTCATATGCTCCTATTGTGCATCCTCTAAATTCTACCCCAGACTCCTCTGCAACATGCCAGATAAATTACTTTGGAAATATTCCTCCCAAAGCAGTGAAAGTTGAAGACCTTTTTAAGCCTTGAACTGATGAAAGGAAAACCAAACAACTTCTTTCATACTTGTCACAGGAAGTCAATTTCCTGGTTACAAAAATGAATTTCCTGTCAATATTTCCAAAGGCCCGAGTCATCAAGCGCTTTGCCATCTTGAGAAGCTCTATACAATCAGTTATTTACTCTGTACTCTGCAGAAAGGAATCCTGTTTCTCACAGAGACTATTCCTCACTTTGGACCCAGGATTTCTAGCTTTTTCTCCAACTTCGATATCAAGACAGCCCAAGAAATAGAAAGCTTCTTCAGCACTGCAAGGTGCTTCAAATCTGGACTGGTTCCAGCGTAAAGGAGGCCTTGATAAGATACTTAGCACACAGTGTGTGTGTGTGTGTGTGTGTGTGTGTGTGTCAAATGACCAGGCTGTAATTTTCATTTATTTTTTCCTAACAATGATGGAAAAATGAAGTAGCAGTTGGAGCCTGATGTCACCCAGAAATGGCAGAGTATGTTCTGGAATTGGCTGTGTAAATGTTGAGTCAAATATAAATATGGGAACTCCTTTGTTATGCTTAAGCTTGGCTTCTTTGCTTTTCACGGACTCCCTGAAATGCTCACAAGCGGTGTGTGAGTCTAACTGAATCATCTTCTCCCCTTGCCTGTTTATTACATATATTTATATACTGCCCAATTCCCAGGATTCCAGGTGGTGTACAATAATTACAGCTCATGAAAAACAACAATAATAATATACAAAATTAGAACTAGTCCACAGCAACTCAGTACAAAAAAAAACCAGCAGTCGGGATCACCATAAAACCTCGTAATAATCTTAATAACCATAGCCCAAACATCTGTTAAACAGAACCTGTAGGTGGTCAATTAGAAAATTCAACTGGTCTAGTCTATAGCATTTCATGATCACACATAACTTAATCAATCACCCATTTACTGTTTTTTTGTTTTTTTTTAAATCTTCCTAGCCCAACATCAGAGTCTGTTCCTGGCCCCTTGTTTTTCCCTGTACAGCTATGGATAGTAAACAAAAACTGCCATAGATACAATCATGGAAGGGAAGATGTTCAGTTAACCCTCTCTTTACACATTCAGGCATCATGGCTAACTGTGGAGGTCTGATTTAACTATAAACAGATGCAGGACTCTTTGGGGCTTAATCTAATCTGTTTAGGGTTAATTGACTGGGTTTATTGACCCAGTTTTCCTTTTTGCATGACATACTGTTCCTTTGTGACCCAGTTAAATGTGTCATGGAAACAGAGCCTATGTGTATCTGTTTACATTTGTTTGCAATGAACTAAGTAAGCAATTGTTATTTTAATGCTCAGTTTGGAGGAATCCTATTGGAAGATCTGTCCAAAAAGAAATTAGCTGGGCAGTCTGTGGTTGTTTTACTAAGGAGCTCTAGGAGATGAAGGGAGGGAGACAAAAAAAAGAAGAACTTGACTGAATGTGTGTGTACACATAAAAACACACATACACATACAGTGAAGTTCATTATATAAATGTGTATGTGTGTTTTGCAAACTAACATGACAAAATTATCTGGCTGCCCATCTTAATCAAATCTCTGCATCTAACAAACAAACAAACACACACACACACACACACATATATATATATATACACACACAAATACACACACACACATACAAACAATAGAAACAACAATTAACACAAGTAAAAAGGATCAATTCTTCAATCAGCATAGCAAAAACACAGATTGGGCTCCATTGACATCCAGACCTTAAAGCTGAAGAGAAAATCCAAGTTAAGGGAAAAGACCATTATTGAGGGTGCCTAATCAGTTGGCTGTCTTATTTAGAGTAGCCAACTATTTTCTGGAGAGAAATGAGCAAATACAGCAGATCCCTCACCTGGCTGCTGTGACAATTTTGGATAGCACCTTGCCAACAAAATCATTCAGATTCACTAAAGTCTTAATTCTTCATGAATCAGATGCAATGTGATGACTGGTGCAACATGTTGCCATGTTATTTGGGATTTCTTTGACTTGTTCCTTTTGAGAAATTTGACAAAGTCCTCTCTAACATGACTTTTGCCATCTTTGGGCTTGACCCATGTCCTTCCTGACTGCTGCATGAGATGGGGAATGGGATTATCATAGGTTGGCTTCAGGAGTCTGTCAACACTTTTTTGTAGAAGAAGATGGTGCCGATTGCCCAGAATGAGATCATGATTTGTTTCCTGCTCAAGAGAACTTCCTTGAATCCAACAGTTCTTGACCATTATTTCCTATTCTCCAATCTCTCCTTTTGGGATAAGGTTGTTAAAAGGATGGTTGGAATCAGATTCAGAACAGCCCTAGAAGAGGGATGTCCAACCTTGGCAACTTTAAGACTTGTGGACTTCAACTCCCAGAATTCTTCAGCCAACAGTGTTGAAGTTTGCAAATCTTAAAAGTTGCCAAGGTTGGACACTCCTGCCCTAAGGGGAATCCCTACCAATTAGGATTCAGGATTTGGCGTGGGACGGAAATGGCATTTCTTATGATGGTCATCTTTGCCAAGATTTGGAGGGAAAGTATGTCCCTTCTGATCCTCTTGGACTACCCATGATTTCCAATACTATTGGCTATCATATCCTTCTGAACCATTTGAGACATGTGAAGATTAAAAGTACTTTTTCTTTCTTTACTCAAGAGTTTCATTCAGTACTGGGGGGGGGGGGTTAGGAGAATTCTGGTAATCAGTATGGAGTAGTACAGCATTTGTTCCTTTCTTTCTTCCTGCTGTTGTTAAGTCTTGTGGTGTTATGTGGCAGGTGCCTGTCTGTTTGAATTGTGAAATCCCAGAGCACTTTAGCTTCTTCATTTTCTAATACTTTATCTTTGTTGTGTTCTTGTTTGCAGGCGAATGGTATTTCTTGCAGATATTCCCATACATGGTTGTTGCTACTTTGTTATGCTGTTGTTTGTGGTCAGTCCATGCAAACTCCTTGCAGCAGCTAACCAAGCAGTCCACTACTTCATTAGTTTCTTTGCAGAGGCAGCATTTGCTATCTGTTGCTGTTTCTCAATTCTGATTTTGTATGTACGCATTTATTTAAGTTTGGTCTTGGGCAGCCATAATGTCCCTCTGTCTCTTTCTTCAACCCTCTTGTTCTTGTGTTTCTTTTTGACTGCATTTCCATCTGTAAAACTCACCTTTTTTTTGAAGTTCAATACAATTTTACAAGTTCATTCACAATAAGGTTAAATGGCAAGAAATAGAAAGTACAGCAGGGCAAGCTTTCCAAAAGACAGCTTTGTTTTAACCACCCATAAATCTGGCTTGAGGTCCTTAAAGCAATGTCTCCAACCATCTCTCCTAAACTTTGCACAATTCATAATGATCAGGTCTTTATTGCTGAGGTCATATCAAATAAATCAAATCTAGCATTTGTTAAGGAAACCCACATTTTAGATGGCTCAAGTTCAATAGTCAGGCAGCTGCTGCTTTTTTTGCATGATGAACACTAATCAGCATGATCACAAGGGAGTAAAACCATTTTTCTTGACACGGGGGAAGCAATTTTCATGATGCCTATTTGAGCTTATCATTATTCCCTCCATATTACCCTGACTAGGGAGGGCTGGATAATTTAAAAAGGCCAACACTGCAACTTGCAAGAGGCATCAGCTTGTTTTATGAGACTTAAAGTCTTACCCTCTTCTCCCCTCCATAGTTTTCACCCTCAAATCAAGCTGCCATTAAACTCCGCTGCCCCAAGCGTCAACAGCGCAATTATTTTTATTTACTCATTTGCTTATGTACGTGGCATTTGGCCAAGTAGAAAAAGATAGCTCACTGCCCTGAGGAGTTTACAATCTTATAATCTATACATCTACATAAAAGAGATGCATCATAGGCTGCTTTTCCCGACCTGACATCTTCTGGATGTATTGGACTTGTAGCTCTCAAAATTCCCAGCTAGTATGGTTATGGAGGGCACCAGGTCGGGGAAGGTCCTAACAGAGAAGGTGTATTTGATAAATCATTTAAGATGATGCTTAGGCATCATCAAGTAGGCAAGACCTAAATTGCCTTTTTTCTCCCAGAGTTCATAAAGTTTCTATACGTTAAGTTTGTGAATGACTGATAAGCACAGCTTGATTCTGACCTACAGATGTTCTACCACAAGAATAGGGGGGTTATATCCCAGGTGGCCCTTTGACTCAGGGATCTCTTATGCATACTTGATCACCAGTTGTAAATCACTTAGGATATGCAGAGAAATCATTAACCCAGAGAAGAGTCAACTACCCTTTCATCTTTCTACAGCAGGGGTCATCAAATTTGGCCCTTTTATGACTTGTGGACTTCAACTCCCAGAATTCCTCAGCCAGCGTGCCTGGCTGAGGAATTCTGGGAATTGAAGTCCACAAGTTATAAAAGGGCCAAGTTTGAAGACCCCTGTTCTACAGACACTTACGGAGTCTGTAGCACCATTCACCCAATGTTTTTATCCATTTTCTGGTTTTTCACAATATGATGAAGCATAACTATCCAGTGTGGGTTTGCATAATGTGCTCAGTCACCAAAAGCCTAACCAAGACTAACCTGCCCATCAGATACTGCATAGGAAAAACAGCTTGAAGGTACTTGTTTCCATGCTTTCAGGAGAACTCTGTTCCAGCTGCCAGTTGCCTGGAGGCTCCAAAGTCAAACAATAGGATGTTTTGATCATACCAGTCAGCCAGTAGACCAGGGGATGCAACCCTTCTTTGCAAGTATGACCATGAACAATGGAAATTAAACAACTTGAAGATGGTTAGACTAACTCCCAGCATATCTCAGATGATTGAAACTGAATTGAAATCCACCTGTCTTAAAATTGCCCAAAATTGAGAAACACTGAACTAAAATGATGTGGTCATTTTGGAACCCAGATAACTTAATGCTGTTTGCCATAGCATTCTTTCTGATAATTATTTTTTTAAAAAATCAGCTTGGACTGCTATTGGAGCTGCAAATATTGTGGTCCACCTGGATTTATCAACTGCTGTAATTGATACTCTTTTTGTCCATCAATTGGACAACATTGCAAAGTGGTAAAGAAATGCCAACAACACCCCTGACTTGACTTGATCTCCCCATTCAGAAAATGAAGCGTCAGTTTGTATGACAGCTAGCCTTCAATGAATGCTTCTTTAAGTAGCATAGCAAACTGTAGAATTTGCTTATGTTTTCAGTTCTGTATTGTATCTTGTTATATTTGTATTCTAAATCTCTCTCTGTGTGTAGATGAAAGACAATGCAGATTGCAAACCTACACATACTTGTCTGCAAACAAGCGGTATTCAACTTAGATAGTTATACTTTAGCAGAATTATGTTGGGATTGTGTTTAAAACGACCCTGTCAAGAACTCAATTGTGGTTGGTTAGTCTGTGGTTTCAATCAATTCATATATATATATTTGTGTATGTGTATGAGTTTGTAGATAGATTAATTGATAAATTATTGCTTCCTTCCTTTTGTGTTGTATTGATTGCTTTTATCTTATACACCATTCAGACTCAGTATGGCCTATAAATTTGATTTATAACTAAATCAATACATACATTTCCGGAATATGATTCATACACCGGTATGCTGAAAGGTAAGGAATATTCAGCCAATGTAGCAAAAAGAAAATCTACATGGCTTAAACTATCCACTCCCAATTTGTGTGAATTGGCAAGACAGATTTCCTGGAACTCTGCATTTTTTTAAATATTGAATGCATAGTTTCTTTCATACTTGATAATAGATGGTGAAAACACAGCAAACATTAATTATTGCTTTTAATTGCTGTTTATTATGATCAGAATCTAACTTTTATCTAAACGGGTTTTCTCCTCCCAATTTAATAATAGCAGTCTGGATTTCTACAGAGCTGGCATCCAAGGATCACAATGTACTTTGCAGTCAGACCGTCTCCCAACATTCCTGGAAGGTAGGAAAACCAGTTTTAGTTTTTTTTCCTGCAAGATATATAGGAGACTTTTGCCACCACCAACCCCTTCCTGTTCCTCGGTCCCCACCCCTGTTATCTTGAACTGAAATGATGAGAAAAAGTTTTAAAATCTATTGCATCTCTTTCATCAACAATTGAGCCTCTTTTCTAAATACTGATTGGGAAATGTGCAAACACTGTTTATCAACAAAAAGCACCATTGATGGGTGAGCCAAAATATCTCCTCCAGGCCTGGCTCTGTTCAGCATAGCAAAAGAAATAATAATAATTTAATAGCAAACTATGAAATGCTGAGCGCATGGGAATCTCTTTTTTTTTATTTCTTTGCAAAATCCCTCTGATTTTCCTAAAATTAAACCTCTACTTTGCCGGAAAATTTAAAGCAGGGGTCTTCAAACTCGGCCCTTTTATGACTCATGGACTTCAAATCCCAGAATTCTGGGAATTGAAGTCCATGAGTCATAAAAGGGCCGAGTTTGAAGACCCCTGGTTTAAACCAAAGCTAGGTAGCCCTCTGCCAGGGGTGCTGTGGTGATATCTTCATCACAAGGTTGTTGGACCAGACAATTTGTGGAATCCCTCTTGGGTCTGTGCTTCAGATTCTGTATGACAGAGAAAGGAAAAGAAAGTCCAGAAGCATATAATACAGGTACTCCTCCACTTATAACTATTCGTTTAGTGACTGTTTGACATTACAATGGCACTGGAAAAAAGTGATTTATGACTGGTCCTCTCACAACTGTTGCAGCTTTCCCATGGCATTTGGCAACAGGTATATTTGGAATCACGTGATCCCCATTTGCAATCTTCCCAGCCAGCTTCTGATAATCAAAGTCAATGGGGGAAGCCAGGTTCGCTTAACAACTGCGTGATTCACTTAATAACTGCAGTGATTTGCTTAACAACCATGGCAAAAAAAAAAAGATTGTAAATTTGGTTGTGATGAACTCAACAGCTGCCTTGCTTAGCAATGGTTCCAATTGTGGTCATAAGTTGAGGACTATTGAGATACAAGTTATCTTCCCCTGGGGATAAGATGGGATGCAAGGTGGGAATTTGTTTGCCTGATGGAAGAAATCGTCCTGCTGCTTATTTCCATTTATGTTCTTCTTCTGTCTTTGTAAAGAAATGAAATGCAGGTAATCCTCGGCTTACAACAGTTCATTTAGTGACCATTCCAAGTTACAATGGCACTGAAAAAAGTGACTTATGACCGCTTTTCACATTTACGGCCATTGCACCATCCCCATAGTCATCTGATCAACATTCAGATAATTTTGGCAATTGACTCACATTTATGACCGTCGCAGTGTCCTGGGATAATGTGATCACTTTTTGCGAACTTCTGACAAGCAAAGACAATGGGGAAGCCAGATTCACTCAACAACCGTGTTACTAATTTAACAACTGCAGCGATTCACTTAACGATTGTGGCAAGAAATGTCATAAAATGGGGCAAAGCTCACTTAACAAATGTCTCACTTAGCAACACAAACTTTGGGCTCAGTTTTGGTTGTAAGTCGAGGACTACCTGTATGGTGAAGGAGAAAGGGGCCAGACAGGCATCTCTGCTTCAGAACTTTTCACTGCTTGAGGGAACTCGGAGTTCACAGCTTTGTTGCCCTTTTGCTTTGTGGCCCTTTTTAACTGGCAAGTTTTGTTCTTGTGAAATGTTTAGAGTTTGGATAATTCCAGACTGCAACTCAAAGTGGAATGAGCAGGCTCAGTTTTAAATTCTTTTTAATTTCTTCAAGGTCCAGTGACCCAATTTTACATTAACTTAGAAATGGTTGCACTTTTAGGGCAGAAAGGCAGATTGCCCAAATATTATACTTGCATTGCTTCTCTCCTACTGCTCAACATGTTTTCTCCCCTTAGGCAGCTGCTATTACTTCTCATAGATGTTTTCTGTATGGTCCTCACCCTCTTGGGGTTCCTCACTCCTTTGGGGATCCTGCAACTGCTGCTGTTTTCTTTTGGCTCTGGTGACCCACATACAACGGGTGGTTGATGAATTCTCACTGTCTCATGGGGACATGACAGCTCAAATGAAAGCATCCAGACACTGGACATGAGCTAAAGTGTTACTGAGGGTCATTGAGTTCAAAAACCTAAGTTAGGAAACCAGCACTGATAAAATGTATTTGTTTATATTGGGTAACAGTAGCCCTCTGTGATATTAATAGCTGAACATTCCTTGGGTTGACAAAGTTGGCAAAAACCTTGAGATCGAATTGCATGTGAAAATGTTGCAGGAGTTGGAGAAATCCAGGCGCAAGAAAGTGAAGAAATAAAGATTGTCAGATATTTGATCATCACTCATGGGCAAATCACTTTTCCATTGCTCCAGATCAGTGTTTCTCAGCTTTGGAAACTTGAAGATGTGTGGACTTCAACTTCCAAAATTTCCCAGCTGGAAATTTGGGGAATTTCCCCAGCTGGGGAATTCTTAGAGTTGATGTCCACACATCTTCAAATTGTCCACACTGCTTCAGATGGACCTTCCCTAAACCTAGTCACCAGTATTTCCATTTTGGAGAAAGTTTCTCTGGAGCAACAAAAAACACATATACTGGAATCTTGCCTAAATATAAGAAGGATCGTGGTATACCCTGGGAAAACATTTATGATAGTAGGAACTGCTTGATGATAGCTCAGATTGTCCTTCATTAGATAAATGCTGGTAAGCCACCTAACAGGACTGCTGCTCTACCTGTGGGTGACCTGTATTGCTGGGGAGGGTATGTGTATAAGACTAGATGACCCCTGAAATCCTTCCAAAGGTGGGTTAAATGCTTCTAAAATTTAAAAAAGATTCCTGAGACCTGGGGACTGAAAAAGTGTTATGCTACAAACTCAACAAGAAAGGGAAAAAAAGTATGCTGTAACTTCTTAGTCTGGACCTAGTTGAACAGATTCAGCCCCAGCTTTTAAGCAGCCTCAAACTGGGAGAATTAAAAGAGAAGGGGGTCTTCAACTCCTAAGTGCTGTGAAATGAGAACAGAGAGAAAGACTGAAAACCAGGGGTGGAGGCATATTTCTCACAAAAAAAGAAGGCAGCAGTAACAAAGAGTCTGGGGTCCTTTCCAACATTTTATTTTTGGATAAAGCAATTTAAATCAGAAATTTCTGAACGTCGCAAGGAAACATTTTAAAAAGTATAAAAACTTAAAACTCCATCGATATAAACAATAAGCTAAATGTTAAAATAAAATCAATTTCTCTGAGAACTGGAGGTGTAAAAAAAAAACTTTTAAACTTGATGGATGGAGTTTGTTACCGTCTCAATTCACATTAAGGCTGGGTTGGGGGAAGACTTGGTGTATTTTCTTTGGATTGGCAAATGCTGGCAACTGTGCTTGGTAATAGTATTTTCCCAGGTTATCACAGAAGACAACTTAATTGTCGAAGGACAGACAATCTGTCTCCACTGTTCAACCGCCTAGGGATCTGTGCGAAGGACTCCCTCCCTGGGCACGCCAGTTTAGTCTGGTTGCTTTCTCAAACTTGTCCCTGCAGATTGTTCTTCTCCCTTCCCCCCCCCCCCCATTCCCAACCAGTCCCTTTTGTGAAGTTTCCTGATAGCCACTGGGATTATTCAGGACTGCTGTTGCCCTTACTAGCATCTTTCATGTTATTTAGGCTAAAAGAGGTGACGTATGGGACGGTGATGACAGTCTTTTTCTACAGAACAAGCGGTTACAACACAATTGCTTTTACAAAAAAAACAGGCGAGGTGAAAAGAAGCAGACAATATGTAGAAAATTGGCCAGGTGCCAGTCTATATCATTGGCTTAAAATAGGTAGATCTGCAAGCACCTGCCAAGAAATTAAACCCTATTCAATCAGACCTACACCCACCCTCCAAAGAATTCGTAAGAGAGTTAGTTTCATGAATAATGTTAAAATTCTATCTATACCCATCCCTTGAAAAATTGTTGCCTTCACACTGAACACTTTAACCTGTTTGTTGAATCGAGCTGTGTTTTAGCTTGAAGCCTAACCTAACCAGAAGAGATGGGTTCACACAGCAGGCTAAGCCATAAGAGGTTGGGAGGTTCAGCAGATAATGTAAACGTAACATCTAAGTGGGCTGTCTGTACATCATTTATGAGAAGCAGTGTGATGCGATGTAGCTTTCAGATGATAAAGCTCTGGGGAATTAAAGAACACCAGGGATCAACTTGTAGACCTCTAATTTGCAAGCAAATGGAGAATTTGGGATTCTCAGTGGTCTGACAATAGCAGCCTCTCTCTCTCTCTCTTTACCATCTCAATACGTACATACTGTTAAGCTGCTAAAACACAGAACTTTTGAGAGGGAAGCCCATCAAAGGATTTTGTTGCAAGAAGACAGAGAAAGAAGACAGCTATATGGCTCAGATGAAACATCACAGCTGAAGCCATGACTGAGCAGGGAGTTCTTCCCATCTTAACCACTACATTACCCCACTTCAGCTCTGTGGCTTATTTTAAAGCTGATTTTGAAAGTGTTTTTATAGTATTTAATTTCCAGTTAATGTTCCCATATCTGGATTCTTCTGTCCTTTGTAGTGCCCAGGGTGGAATTACATGTACTTCTACTGTAGGAATAACTGCTGATCGGATAACGTGAAGAGAATGAGTAATACAGCTAATCTGCTTCTGAGAGCTTGGTCTTGCTTATGCAAATACCTGGCTTTCTATTGCCCTGGTGTCAACGGCCATGCAGAAAGGCATCTCCTGATCTACTACTCTGATCTCTGTTCACAAGCTGCAAAACAGAGGAGTTTCGGGAGAAACATGCTGTTCCTGATAGCATCTCCCAAAAGAAACCATCAGTGAGGATTGTGTGTACGCTAGAGACTGGCTTCTATCATGAGAAGTCATCAGCCTTGTTTCCAACTTTCTCAAAAGCGGATGTAAGGAATTAATAGCAATCTCAGATCAGAAACCTGGGGAGCTTGTCAAGGGATATTAGATTGTCACCCTAACTTAGGGCAGCTAAGTCAAGTGGTGTGTATTTACATGCAGAGGGAAGGCCGTTTTGGAAGTCTGTGTGAAACACACAGACACACACAGACACACACACACTGAATATGGAATCAGAAAGCAGATTCTACCCTACCTAGGTACCTCCAAGTTATGTTGCTACCAAAGAGGAAAGGACCTGTAAGAAGCCCTTCAGCATGGCCATTGAATGTTCATGTTGACAATGCAGTTGTGTCCTACACTGTATCTAAAGCAGCAGTTGACTTTATGAGCTAAGAACAAGTTAAGGTGAATGCTCAGCTCTTTTTGCAACCGAGAGGTAGGCAATTAGAAATTGCTGCAAGGCCCTTTGGAGTAAGCAATGTATAAATACTGCAAAGAAACACAGGTAGTCCTTGACGTACAACAGTTTTCTGACCGTTTGAAGTTACAACGGCACTGATAAAAGTGACTTATGACCATTTTTCACACTTACAGCTGTTGCAGCATCCCCATGAAAATGTGATTTACATTCGGACTCTTGGCAACTGACTCATATTTATGACGGTCGCAGTGTCCCGGGGTCACGTGATCACCTTTTGCAATCTTCTGACAAGCAAAGTCAATGGGGAAGCCAGGTTCACTTAACAACTGTGTTACTAACTTAACAACTGCAGTAATTCACTTAACAAATGTGGCAAGAAAAGTCGTAAAATGGGGCAAAGCTCACTTAACAAATTTCTTATTTAGCAACATAAATTTTAGGCTCAGTTGTGCTTGTAAGTCAAGGACTACCTGGAAATACCCTCTCTGCCTAATGCCAGGACTGTATCCTTTTCAGAGTTTGGGAATCATAGCAAGATCATCAAAATAAACAAATATGTCAGGGTTAAGATGATCAAATCCTCATTCTTTGTTCTTACTGAAATCCCACATAATATCATGCCAGGAAACTGTTGTGGGATTTTGGTGCTCTTCTAAGGTTTAAGCCAGTGGTGGCGAACCTATGGCACGCGTGCTAAAGGCAGCACTCAGAACCCTCTCTGTGGGCACGCACGCCATCGCCCCAGCCCCGCCTCCCTCCATGGCCCCCTCCTCACCAGCAGCCCGCCCGGAGGAGAGTTGCCCCTGAGCGTGGCCCATACGGAGCAGCGCAACCCAGGACATGGCAGCCGGGCAGCGGGGACAAGACTCCACCCTCATGCCCCATCGTGCGCAGTTGATGCTGCAGGGCACAGGCGGAGGGTGTGGCTGCCATGGCGCTGCTGGGCCGCCTGGGCGAACTGCGGTGGGCTGTGGAGGCAGTGGGTGGCCCTGTGGGAGGGTGGGGCAGGGCAGGCTGGGGGCAGGGCAGCCATGGCAGTGGGCAGTGGGCAGGGTGGGGGCAGTTTTTGGGCACTCGGTCTCTAAAAGGTTCGCCATCACCAGTTTAAGCCATTTTCATGTTTTCATTTACCCAGTTAGGTCACTTAGCAGAGGAATAATACAGCAGTCAAGAAGCTGGACTTGGGCTGGAGACACCCAAGTTCAATCCCCCTTTGAACATGGAGATCCATCTACCTTGGCCAGGTGGAGCTCTCAGCCCTACCTACTTCACTGGGATCTTGTTGTGGGGGTAAACGTAGGGGAGGCCTCCAGGTTATGCTGCCTTGAGCAGAATACAAATGCCATATTAAATAATAAATATATTTTAATTTAACTTGGGAGGCTGAAGAATGCCATCTAGGAAAGCTGCAGCCTTTCTGGCTCCTATGTCTACTGCTTTGCTGATTCTGGCCAAATGATTTGGCAAGACTCATCTTGCCCTTTCTTTCAAAGCTCCAATTTTGCAAGCAAGGGGCTTTATCAATCCTCTATCAGTTACTCTCTCTGGGTTTTCTACCTTCGAACAGAGACGGCAAGCATTTCCCCTGCCTTTGCTAGTACAGTGCTGCTACCTATCGCAGTAAGCTTTTAGGTAGATGCTTAGGAATCTCCAAACTGTACAGTTCACACATCATTAGAAAAGGAACAAACGTGAAATAGAAACGTCATCAGATGTGCCAATCTAGATATATAGATGCCAGCTTGGAAAGAAATACTTTAATTTTAATAAAAAAGTAAATGAAGTGCATCTGTCCCTAGAAAGAATATTGTAACTAGGTGATCCATGTGCCCCCTCAGTCTCTGTGAGATCCAGAGGATGAGTCTCGACCAGATGATAAGTGTCAGCATATCCCTCCTTTCCTTTTCACGGTACTTTATTTTAGATTTAGCTGAGTAGACTCTCAAATGCGATGCCTTCAATGGTCAGAAGGAATTACCTCGAGGAACAGGAAGAAGAGTCACAACCAAAATCATGGTCAAATTAAAAAAAAAACCCTGCATCTGGGCCAGAATTATACCCTGAGTAAACATCTCAGACAAGACCCTCTCTAGTTTTCACAAAGATAAAGGAAGAGAGGGGGTAAGCACGTTCAGATTTGCAAGATTTGGTTATTCTAACCTTATAATAAAAGTAGTAGCATGCATGTTTTTTTTGTTTCCTAGTCTGAAGAGCTGACAACTTCCCAGATTACTTCCCATTCCAACTGATGCATTGTAGATGATGGGCATTTCTGAATTCATGCTTGATTTAGTAGTATTTGAGGGCAAAATTGGGAGCAATCCCACACAGTAAGTTGTTTTTCTTTCCCATTCTCCAACTACATCTGTTCCATCCAAAAGTCATTTAAGTCATTTAAACTTCAAGCACCCTGATATTGCAACATGGAGCAATGGGTGCAATCAATACAGAGCATAATATCTTACAGATGGAATAGGTGGTGACATCTGGTCAAACCTGTCTGGGCTTGGAAGTAGGGATGGGCCTAATTAAAATTTTAATAGGAGACCACCAAGGAATACTAAGGCTGGAGGCTAGACCAGGATGGTTT
>NW_015387681.1:357811-394551 GCF_001527695.2 Protobothrops mucrosquamatus
CATTTAAACTTCAAGCACCCTGATATTGCAACATGGAGCAATGGGTGCAATCAATACAGAGCATAATATCTTACAGATGGAATAGGTGGTGACATCTGGTCAAACCTGTCTGGGCTTGGAAGTAGGGATGGGCCTAATTAAAATTTTAATAGGAGACCACCAAGGAATACTAAGGCTGGAGGCTAGACCAGGATGGTTTTAAAAAAAAAGTCTCCTGGAAAAAATCAGCAGGAAGCTTTTTCCATCTTGTGGACCAACAAAATTGCATGATGTGTCCATGAAGTCACCAAGAACAGAGTTCAACTCAAAGGCCTATTGTTAAGCCTCCTTGTTCACCTGTAGTGGCAAACTAGAACTATAGCATCTCCATCAGAGGATGTTCAGCTTCAGCTTGAAGAATCCAGCCAATGTAGCAAGAATTCCCCATTTTTCTCAGTAATTAGCTCTATGACTACATTGATCTTCCCATCAAGAAATTTTTGATTAGGTCCTGCCAATATTTTTATAATTTAACTGGAATAGGACAATGATCAGTTGTGTGGCACTTCCATCATCTCAAGAACCATACCAGCTTTTTCATGGTTTCCATATCTTAAGCATCTGCAAGATTTAATGCACATGTGTTTTCCATGCATCTTGGTTGCTCTCTAACAAGGTTAAGTAGCCTGCTGTTCCAGGGCCCCAGATCTTTGTGGTCCTTTTGAAATTCTCCCTAAGTAAGCCCATTAAAAACTTTTAAAAAGGCTTACCACTTTGTTAAAAAGTACAATTTCCAACTTGTCCCAAAAAACTTAACTGTTTATATATATAAAGTGGTCACTTTCCACTTTGGGATTCTCAGCCTCTTACAGATGGTAACTGTAGTGTTTGGCATTAATCTTAGCTAACTGATCTAAGTTTGTCTTCCTCACTAACCTGTAGCATCCAGAGTTGGACATCATAGGACTGATTATTCCAAAATAAAGTAGAATAACTTAACTCATGGCTTAAAATCAGAAAGATTCAAAATCTATACCCAGCGGAACTTCGCAATGGAAGAATTACATTCAAATATCCCTGATTGTTGTTCAACCTCTACTTGAAAAGGGTCCCAAACTAATGGGTTCCAGTGTTCTTACTGTTATACGTTTCCCCTGTAATCCCTACCTAGCCAGTTTTGTTCATTTTTTCTTTTTTTATTTGGAAGGAGAACATATACCTGACAGAACTTAATTGATGCACCAAATCAGGCTTTTTCCACATTCTTTTTCTGAAGGGCTGATAGAACTTGTTTTGGATCCAATGACAAGCCCTGGTACGTCTGAGACACTCGTATATTATCTAGCTTACAAATCATGAGTAAATCTCTCTATTTATCATTAGGGTTGGTCAAAAACAAAATGTATCTCGAATGAAAGGAGGAAGATTTAGATTTCATTAAGGGTTGCTAACACATGTCTTTAAGTTCCCCCACCCCAGGGAGTCAAAGGATAGGACCAAAGTAAAGTCTGAGTCAATATTTACCAAAATGGTTGCATGTTAGAACCTGGTAGAATTTCTTCTGAAATTTTAGCAAAATCTTGAATTTAATTGCTTTACAGACCATGCCGTTTCATCCTGGAATGACCATAGGTGTACCTTGCAATGGTTCTAGTTGTTGCATAATACTTTCAGCAACTTGAAAATCCATCACAATCTGATGATTCATTTAGCTGGTATATATTGCAGAGCATATGACTAGATGAGGAACGGGTTATATAGAGAGGGAGAACATTCAGTTAGGATGGCCATTGTTATTGGGGCAGAACTTTGAGGTTGAAATACAGATTCCCACTGAACATAATGAGGAGGGAGTGTCCATAATGAGGAAGAAAGGTCCATAAGCACAGCAAGTTTGCCCCATTGCCTTTTGAAGTAGGAGAAGAATCCCTTATGAGCCACGCTAAGGAAAGCAAGAGCCATGAAGTTGTCCATCAACATTTTATACATTAATAATTATTTCTCAATGTACATCTCTATGTAAATCATCATATGCACATTTTATGCAAAACTATGTATACTTTTGACCTTTGTTTCAGTGATGCATTCAATCACCATAGGTACTTTGGTAAATTTAAATGCTTATTTCCCAGATCCATCAAAGCAAAGCCACTCTTTAGACAACTAGATTAAGCCTTCCAACAAAGGAGACCTTTGAGTTAATGTTCCTAGACTTTTCTTGTCAACATATTAATATATTTGAATGTGCAGAATTCCCTTTTGGATGTGAAGAAGACTAGAATGTCTTGAATTTGAACAAGGAAATTAGTTCCTTCTTCTCCCACCAAGTATCAATGTTGTTTTTACCGGATTCTGCAAAATGGAACCATTTTTGCATAGTAACCTTGGGGAAATGTCTCTTTGTCAAAGCAAAAAACCATCCTCAGGGTAAATTTTACAGGATGATCCTTGTAATGGGGATGTTCCAAAGGTGCTTTTTCCACAAGACAAATGGACTTTCTTGGTTTTTCGTTTTTCTTTTTCTTTGAAAATGTTTAATCGCATCCAAGAAACTTCTTCAGTTCTAACTGAATGGGGATGACTTTTATATCATTTAAACAATGCTTGGGTCATGCTATGAAGATGTTACTAGTGGGAAAATAACCTAGTGGTTATGAACCTAATAGTTCATTTTTGGGAACAAACTGAAAAAAAAAAATCAGCAGACCAAATAGAATGGAATAGGTGGAAACTGATCCTGATTGGAAATGTGAAAAAGGCATGACAAAAAACAACAACACTAGCACATTTTATTGCAGCATGAGATAACAATACTGATGGTGATGATGATGATGATGATGATGGTGGTGGTGGTGGTGGTGATGGTGATGGTGGTGGTGGTGATGGTGATGATGATGATGATGATGATGATGATGGTTATACTATTCAGCACACAACCACCACCACACGAAAAACCTAGATGAAAAATGTTTGCTGATTTCTTAAAAGCTTTTGGGTGTGATCCTGGGGCATGGATGATTCATGAATCAAAATTATAGACTTACACAGGTGTGTGCAAAGCTAGGGTGGGGCTTTAGGAAGCAAAAAAATCTAATGTGGCAGTAAAAATTGGCATGTGATATTAAAGACATTTAATCAGACAAGAGGCGACATCTATTTATCTGAGAAGAGCCAGTAAGGAATGGACTGATGTCTTCGCCAAGGAAGGATACATTCTGATCCACAAAAGGTGCTTCAGAGTCTGAAGCTATACCTAGGAACTCTAACTAGCAAACTAATAGACTAACAAATGTTAGCTGTAGTTTACATAACCCTATGCCTTTTAATAGAATTTGTTGGTCAGAAAAGTTGGCCAGACTTTTTTATACTTGCCTACCATAGATTAACACAGCTCTTCCCCTGCAAGGTCCACACTAGGAATTCATTTGTTCAGAAACTCTGGATATGAAGGCCAGTGTGCCAGTGTCAACTGAAGTCTCACACCCTCTTCAGGCTGCAAAGAGTACAGGCAACTGATAGATCTGCTAGAGCAGGACTTTTCAACCTTTTCACCCATTGTACCACTTTTAGGATATGGCAATATCCGAGTACCACCAGTCGCCTAGCAAGGTGTCAAAAACTTGATGACCAAAAAAAAAAAAAAAGGAAAAAAGTGATAAAGTACAGGTAGTCCTTGACTTACAACAGTTTGCTTAGTGACTATTCAAAGTTACAATGGCACTGAAAAAAGTGCCCCCCAAGGCACAGCCGAGCAAGACACCTGCCTGCCCACCTGGCGGCGCTCTTCCTCCTGTCCGAGGTTTTCATTGTTGTGAGCATTTCTGTTGAGGATTGGAAGCGGGGGTGGGGTGGGGTGTTTGGTTTTTATTCCCTCTGCCTGCTGGGTGGTTGCAGCAGGTTTTGGTCACTTCACATGATCCTGGGACACTGTGACCATCATAAATATGAATCAGTTGCTAATTATCTGAATGTAAATCACAAGATCCTGGAGATGCTGCAACATTCCAGCTGATCGGCGCTTCTTCTGGGATCAGCAGAAGCACCAGGATCAGTGCTGCTTTCCAGCTGATTGGTGCTTCTTCAGGGCTCAGAAGAAGCACCAGGATCAGCGCTCAGCTCCAGCTGGAGCCTGGCGCTGATCCTGGCGCTCCCATTGAGCCCTGACAGTCCTGAAGAAGCACCGATCAGCTGGAAAGTGGCACTGATCCTGGCGCTTCCGCTGAGCCCTGACAGCCCTGCAGCTCCAGCCATCTCTCACTCAGGCTTGTGCGGTGTTGCCACCCATTCAGCTCATTCCCCTCCCCCACTACCACTTTTCTAGGATGGTCGCGTACCACCTGCCAGGTGCCAATGTACCACTGGTGGTACCTGTACCACTGGTTGAAAAGCCCTGCGCTAGAGTTATCTTATAGGGAAGATGGGGGGAGGCATAAACATTTAATAAATAAATAAAAATAAAATAATAAACAACTGGCTTCTCAAGGAAACTGCCCCTGTGTGTTGCCTCAAAGACAATTTGGAGGTGAACCTGAAGGAGCTTCTGGTCCAGATAAATTGCCCAGATAATCCCAAGGCCAAGTCAGAGAACATTTTCCAAGGAATGCTGCTTATCTTTGGAGGAAACTACATGCCACATGTGTTAAAAATAGCCTAACTTTTTTAAGTCTATTGCCCTTGTAAAATAACCTCAACTAGAGACTTTGAACTAGCCCTGTGACTGAGGTTTTGTGCTAAGATGACAGGACCTGAATTGTACAGTGAAATCCCGATTTACTTTTTCTTTTCTCTCTCAATTTCCCAGCTTTATAAGAATGCATTAAAATGTGCACTTGGCGTGGGGAAAAAATTCCTATCCAAAAATAAAACCCCTGCTATTAGCCTTTAAAACTAGCAGCAATTAGAGACAGATTAATTTGAGGGAGGGCCGTATATTTTGGGGAAGATACAGTACAGAGTTATCCCTTCACTCCCAGCATTAACCTCCCCCAAACTATCCTGTTCATGACAATTATAGGTTTTTAGCACCACTAAGAGAATTAAAAGCTGGATTTCAATAGTGGTGATGGCCTTTTCAAGGGGGTTGAAGCACTGGGGCAGAAGAGGTGGAAGCAGAGAGGGGCAGATAACCTATCATAAATACATATTTGCATTCCATACCCAGAAAAGGCCTCCAATAGAACATTCTAAACTGATACCCATAGAATATCTTAAAAGCAAAACAGTACTTCTTTGATTGGAGATAAGAACATTTTCCTGTCTATGGTTAAAGCATGGAGCCCCCAAGAACAGCAGGCCCTGTTTAAGATTCCAGGAGGAATCCTAGACAGAATGATAACTTAACTCCCAACTTTTTCTTCTCCTTGCTCCTTGTGTTGATGTCATTTCCCCCCCTATTTTTGTTGTCCCCCCCCAGTTTTGAGGTCCATTGAAGTCCATGACGCAGTAAATATGCATGTGGAAATGCCAGATAATTCTTGAAGATATTGATTTTAAGGCTTGAAATAAAAGCTACAAGCTCGATCATTTCAAATAAGTAACCATACTGTTTGTGTTATATCCCCCATCCTGAAATCTGGTTGTGTTGTTTCATTATGGTATTTGGGGGTGGTGGTGGTCCAGAGAGAGCTGAGCAAAGAGTGCTGAAAATGTATATCTATGCCATACAGGGTCACCCAAGGCACAAAGGTTCTCCCAGCTTCCCAACTAAAGTAAGTTAGCACCTATATTGGACAGCAGCCATATAGGAAAGTGCTGGAGGAGAAGGATTACATTAATGACAATGGCAAAAGATATATTTCATACAGCTCAGAAGAGGATAAAGTTAAACCCTTCCTGTATTTTACTAAAAACAACAGCAACACATGGATGGATAAAAGAAATAAACAGAGGAAGGAGGAAGAATTAGGATCTAGGTTAGACGTTCGAAGGACAGAGAGAGAATATTTCCAAGATAGTTTCCCTACGTCTATAATGGACATGTTTGCATGTCAGGACAGATTTTGCTTTAAAAATTAAGTATCAGCATCTTGAACTGGCTCCAGGATGAATAAGCAGACAAATTAGATGCCACAAGTACTGGAATACAACAGAGGCCTGGAGGGATCAAACTTTGAGAGATGAGTTTTAGTGGATTCAGTGAGTTTTAATATCTCTTTTAGTATGCCCAGGACTTACTTACTTACTTACTTACTTACTTACTTACTTACTTACTTACTTACTTACTTACTTTATTTCCCATCTTTATTAGTTTTACAAATAAGTCAAGGTGGTGAAACTATCCAATGCATGTTAAGAGAAATGGTGGACCCTCTGTTTTTTCATAATTACTATCTAGAGCAAGCATTTCTATTGGGGGCAAGGGAATAAAAAAAAAGGATGGTTGCTGCCCATTTGCAAATGTACTTGATAAAAACTGATGATCATGATCTATTTTAATCCTACCTCAGTTCTCAATGCAGCACCTGGTTGGCAAGATAAATGACTACTATTGCAAGAGAAAGAGGGATGGGGTTAATTCTACTGATTCTCTTGGTGGACATTAATAACATTGGTCAAGAGATATTTCTAAAAAGTGCATCCATTTTGGAACTGGGGGCACCGTCTTATATTTCCACATGAAGCATAAGTAGACAATGCAATGGAATAGGAAAGAAGATGGTATGATGGGGAGAGAAGCCAAGTTGACAATAGGGGTATATGCACTAACATACAGGTTATCCAGCCATGCATAGTGCTAAACTTTTCCAATTTCTACTAAGTTTCTACTGTGGAGCTATGGTTAGACTGGGAAGACAAAGGTTATCCATGAAATGAAATGACTGATCTAAGCAAGTATCATAATTCAGTCTAACTTCTCACAAAATTGTTTCAAGAATAAAATTGAGAAGGGAAAGTACTGTGATAGCAATGGCCATGTTAATATAGAATTCTTTACATAGTCCTCTTTTTAAAGACCTCTAAACCTATGTCAGGGTTCTTCAAACTTGGCCCTTTTATGACTTGTGGATTTCAATGCTGGCTGAGGAATTCTGGGAGTTGAAGTCCACAAGTCATAAAAGGGCCAGGTTTGAAGAACCCTGACCTACGTATAGAAGATGCTCACATAAGTTATGAAAAAAAGCTTGGAAAATGCCATTCTGTAGAAGTCCCAAAGCCAATTATTTAGGCAAAATGTCCATGGAGGACAATGCACAATGATTGCAAGAAATAAGATGCAACTGCAGTAGGCAATATGAGCTGGCCTCTCCCTGACGACGTTATCAACTACATTGTTGATGAAACTGCTAGATCATGTTCACACTGAAAATTGTGTAAGGAGAAAGTGGAAAATATTACTTTAAAGCTGAAACAGCCAAAGGTTATTTTAAAATGCTTCCGTTATGAGCTGGGGATGAGAAAAAGACAATATCAAGGAGACATGACATATGAAAAATGGCTCCTTGGCCATGTTTCTGCCTTAATTAAAGAGCTGTGGTGGTGCAGTGGTTAGAATGCAATATTGCAGGCTAACTCTGCCCACTGCCAAGAGTTCAATCCTGACCTGCTGAAGGTTGACTCAGCCTTCCATCCTTCCAAGGTGAGTAAAATGAGGACCCAGATTGTTGGGAGCAACATGCTAACTCTGCAAACCGCTTAGACTAGAGAGTGCTGTAAAGCACTATGAAGTGGTATATAAGTCTAAGTGCTATTGCTATTAATTAGAGAGGTGTGAAGATGAGTCTGTATAGGTACAAAGTGGATCCCTCATCAATTTCCCCTTTGCTAGAGCAAGCTGCTACTGAGAGTTTATGATCTGAAGGGAGAACTGAAATAATCCCCGGAAAGGTCATCTGAAGGAGCAGAGGCCACTCAAGGAGAAGCTGTGTTAGCTACTAATAGGACAGAGAATTTTAACGAATCTGATAAATTTCATCAAGGATATGAGCATAAGAGCTGGCAGGTCCACAGCGGTGGAAATGATGTGTTTGGACTTGGATTAGGTTTTTTTTTTGTGTTTTTTTTTGACAAAAAAGCCCTGCAAGCAAGATGAGAAAATGTAGGTGGGAACACTTGTGGGGAAACTCAATGACTGGGGCATGGATTTAGTTTCAACCGTTGGGGATCAGTTGTATGAAGGCAAAAGAAAGGAAGCAGTAAGCAAACTATGGAAGGTATGATGAAGGATGCAGCGGGAGCTGAGGCTGATTGCACCAGATCTTTTGCAGCATTGGAAAACTGAATAAGGAAAAATCAAGAAACAGAGACAATGCAATGCAGGTTCACAAAAATGCCTCTTTCGCCTTTGGAAATTCACAGTTGAAGCAACGGGACAACCTACAATAACAATAATAAAAACAATAACAATAACAATAATAAAGTTGGAAGGGACCTTGGAGGTCATCAGGCAGAAAACCCTATACCATTTCAGACAAATGGCTGTCCAGTCTCTTCTTAAAAACTTCCAGTATTGGAGCATTCACTACTTCTGGAGGCAGGTTGTTCCACTGATTAATTGTTCTAACTGTCAGGAAATTTCTCCTTAGTTCTAAGTTGCTTTTCTCTTTGATTAGTTTCCATCCGTTGCTTCTTGTCCTGCCTTCAGGTGCTTTGGAGAATAGCTTGACTCCCTCTTCTTTGTGGCAACCCCTGAGATATTGGAACACTGCTATCATGTTGCCCCTCGTCCTTCTCTTCGTTAAACTAGACATACCCAATTCCAACAACAGTTCCTTATATGTTTTAGCCTCCAGTCCCCTAATAATCTTTGTTGCTCTTCTCTGTACTCTTTCTAGAGTGCCAATATCTTTTTTACGTTGTGGTGACCAAAACAGGATGTAGTATTCCAAGTGTGGCCTTACCAAGACGTTGTAAAGTGGTATTAACACTTCACATGATTCTATCCCTCTGTGAATGCAGCCTAGCACTGTGTTGGCTTTTTTGGCAGCTGCAGCACACTGCAGTACAATCTTACTACAGATTGTAATTCTGGGCAAGCAGAATTCCATATTGAATGTCATGCACTGTAGTGTTAAGCCAAACTGAAAAAAGGGGAATTCTGGTTATTTTGGAATAAAGCAGGACAGTAATAATTTTTACAAAAGCTTTTCAAGGGGGGAAAAAATCTGCAAAACGATGTGAAAAAATCCCCCAGTTTAAAATGAGGACTAGAGACACTGCTGCCATTTGGTAGCATAAGTTAACCAGACTTGCTTGGTTGTGACAAAGTCATCGCACTCCTGCAAGAAGAGGACAAATTTGGGTATAAAGAAGTTGGAAACCACTTAGTACCTCCTGCACGGTGCCTTTGATGTTTCTTCTTTCCACTCTTTCAATATTTTTTTTTCCTGTAAAGTTTTTCTTAACCAACAGGTAGACCATTGCATTTATCCTGTGTTCCAGTAGTTCTATAGCAAATGGTGCTGGGGCCAAAATAATGACACGTGTATAATGATCATCGCAGAAATAAAGCCATTATGTATTTGCGACCTAATGGCAGATGCAAACACAAGTACTCCTTGAGTTATGGCTGCAACTGGGACCAGGATTTCCCCTGCCAAGCAAGATGGCTGTTAAATGAGTCACTCCAATTTTATTACCTTTTTTGGCACGGTTGTTAAGTGAATCATTGCAGTTAAGTGAATCCAGTTTCCCCATTGACTTTTCCTGTCAGATGCCAGCTGAGCAATTGTTGTTGTTGATCTTATCATGCAAACTTTGTCATCCCTGTCATACTCGACCATAGTTTGTTTATTTAAAGGAATTATGACTAATTCTTTTAAAACACGGGTGTCAAATTCACGACGTCACGTGACGTGTCGCGACATATCACAACACTTTCCCCATTTCCCGGCAATGGGGTGGGCGCGGTTTTGACATGACGCATCCGGCCTGCGGGCTGGCAGTTTGACATTCCTGCTTTAAAAGATCTTTATGCCTGTGAGCTGACAGCTGTATCCAAGATCTGAGAATCTATCTGCCTTATTGGGCTTCCTGACTGCAGAGAGAACTATCAGCATGTTCAACCATACATGCATGTGATTCACATGAAGACTGTCATACTAAATATGGGTAATCCTTGACTTACGACCACAATTGAGCCCAAAATTTCTGTTGCTAAGTGAGACATTTAAGTGAATTTTGCCCCATTTTACGACCTTTCTTGCTACAGTTGTTAAGTGAATCACTGCAGTTGTTAAGTGAATCACATGGTTGTTATTGACTTTGCTTGTCAGAAGATGGTCACAAAAGGTGATCGCATGACCCTAGGACACTGTAACCATCATAAATAGGAGTCAGTTGCCAAGTGCCTGAATTTTGATCACGTGACCCTGGGGATGCTGCAACGGTCATAAGTCATAAATCACTGTTTTCAGTGCCATTGTGACTTTGAACAGTTATTAAACAAACTGTTGTAAGTCGAGGACTACCTGTATGTCAAGACGTTTTCAAGCATCCGAGAACTGGGGGGAATTGCCAACATCCCCTAACTCCCTTTTTAGCCTTATGCATGCACGGACAAACACTTTAGGGCAGGGCTTTTCAACCAGTGGTACGGGTACCACCTGTGGTACATTGGCACCTGGCAGGTGGTACGCGACCATCCTAGAAAAGTGGTAGCGGGGGAGGGGAATGAGCTGAACCAATGACAGCACCGAACAAGCCTGAGCAAGAGATGACTGGAGCTGCAGGGCTGTCAGGGCTCAGCGGAAGTGCCAGGATCAGCACCAGGCTTCAGCTGGAGCTCGGCACTGATCCTGGTGCTTCTGCTGAGTCCAGAAGAAGCGCCGATCAGCTGGAATGTTGCAACATCTCCAGGGTCTTGTGATTTACATTCAGATGCTTGGCAACTGATTCATATTTATGATGGCCACAGTGTCCCAGGGTCATGTGAAGTGACCAAAACCTGCTGCAACCACCCAGAAGACGGGGGGAATAAAAACCAAACACCCCCACCCCACCCCCGCTGCCAATCCTCAACAGAAATGCTCACAACAATGAAAACCTCGGAAAGGAGGAAGAGCGCCACCGGGCGGGCAGGCAGGTATCTTGCTCAGCTATGGCTTGGGGGGCACTTTTTTCAGTGCCATTGTAACTTCGAACAATCACTAAGCGAATTGTTGTAAGTCGAGGACTACCTGTACTTCATCACTTTTTTCCTTTTTTTTTTTTTTTTGGGTCATCAAGTTTTTGACACCTTGCTAGACGACTGGTGGTACTCAAATGTTGCCATATCCTAAAAGTGGTACAATGGGTGAAAAGGTTGAAAGGCCCTGCTTTAGGGTACTGCGTTGTGTTTGCATATTTAGCTAAACTCCCCGGAACTGAGTGTGAGTTGCTTCTTTCTCTTTGCTCCTGCTTTGGAATGACCATTTCCTCGCTTTCTTCAAATTTAGCAACATTAATCTTTGATATTATGTTGTGTTTATGCCTTTTGCTTATTACTGAACCAATGCAATCTTAACAGCACTGCAAATGTAAAAGGTCAAACTTCCTTTGAGTTCAAGTTCAACCTCAGGTGACTTCTGGAAATTTCCACGTAGTTTTCATCATAATATGAAAGAAGTTGTTTCCCATTGCTTTCTTCCAGGTTGTTTTTTAAACTTTCTAGTGTAGCCTACAGCCCTGGGTCTCCTGTCGGTCTCCCCTCCAAGTCCTAATAAGGTTTGACAGTGCTTAGCTTTTTTAGATTATCCAAGGTCAGCTAATCCATTTGAAAATCTGCTCCAAAAAGGGAAGAGTGACTTAATGATTCTGACAAGGGTTAGCCAATCAGCAGTGTGTTAACTCTTATCCTTTCTGGTATGTTTGGTCCCAAGAGGCAAACAACAGCTTCAGGGTGGGGAATTAATTAGGGGAACAATGCAGAGAGGAGTGGGGCGGGAGCCCTGCTTTTCTAGCATCCTTGTCCTGACTGGATTTCAATGGAAGGGAGGTGATCAATCCTGCAGTTGCTAGAGCAGGGGTCTTCAAACTTGGCCCTTTTATGACTTGTGGACTTCACCTCCCAGCGTTGTTGGCTGAGGAATTCTGGGAGTTGAAGTCCACAAGTCATAAAAGGGCCAGGTTTGAAGACCCCTGTGCTAGAGTATTAGTTTTTTTTTAAAAAAAAAAATCACCAGGAAATCCAGTTATCACATCTTCCAGTAGTTTTGGTCCTCCTTAGGGCTTGGCTTGCTTTCTTCCTCTGTGACAAAGAGTTCAGCCTGCTCCCTTAGGATTTCAACACTTCTGTGGAGAATCTGCCTGGCCCAGCCGCCTGTCTCCCCATAGCTTCCGTCTACTTCAACCTCCGCCTTTGGATCATCTCCCAAACACAACCATTGCCTCAGCTAACCTCTTGATCTCGCCTCCTCGGAGAACAACTCTGACTCCAGAGGCTTTGATGCTAAATACTCTGTCTGGTCATCTGCTAGTCTCCTTCAGTTTCACAGTCATTTCACATTCATGACTTTGCCTGCAATTTGTGAACAGGGGTGTGCTAGAAAATAGATCCGGATCCACTCATACAGGATTTTGAAGTGACCTTTAGCAGGACAGTAGGATCTTCTGATGATTCATCATTACAACTCAATCTCTTTCCACCTTTAAATATATTGTTCATCAGTTCCCAGTATGTTTTGATTAAGCTGGATGGGGATTCTGGGAATTGATTCAAAACAGCTGGAAACCAGCATGTCCACATAAGGAGTAACAAAAGAACTGTAGCAATGTTTCTCTAGCTCTGCCCCCTCCCCCCAAACACCCAAAATTGATGCTGCATGTGGTCCTCTGCTTGGGCTGATGGTGACACCATCCTTTCTTCATTTTTTGAAAAGAGCATCTTGCCGTTTGAAAAGCAGCCATCTGAACTCTACATGGGGGTGTGGAATGTTGCAAGTACACCAGACAATTAAAAGGCATTGGAAAAATATCTGAAAGACAATGAAGAAGATGCATTGAAGCTAGTACATCACGAAGGCTTATTGAATACTGGAGAGACCAAATTGGCCTACAAAAGACCAACTGAAGAATAGAAAAGAGACACGGCAAGGTAAAGTATTACATGGCCAGTACATTAAAAAAAAATAGCAGGCAAAACAGATAACAACAAGACCTGGCATCGGTTAAGAATAAGAAAATTGAAAAAAGAATCAGAAAGGTTAATTTTGGCTGCATGTTACCAAGCCTTAAGAAAAATGTATATAAAGCTAGAATTGAGAAGATACCGATAGCAACAGATAGCAAATTCCATCTCTACAAAGAAGCTGAAGAAACAGGGGACTACCTAGATAGCTCTGCAAGAAGATTGTACAGACTACAAACAACGGCATGAACAAGTAGCAATAATGGTGCATTGGAATATCTGCAAGAAATAGCATTTGCCTGGAATCAAGAACTACTAGGACAAAAAAAAATAAATAGAAAATTTCTATTAAATGAAGAAGCAAAAGTGCTCTGGGGCTTAGGAATTCAAACAGACAAGGACCTATCACATAATATCCCAGACTTAACAATTTTTTAATAAGAATGATGAAAAAGTCTTGATGGTGGATGTTGAAGTACCTGAAAGCAGCAGAATACAAAAGAAAGAACTGGAGAAAAACCACAAAATACAAATACCTGCAAATAGAAGTAGAATGACTGTGGCAAAATAAAGCAAATACACTCCCAATAGAAAAGGCACAGCCCTAAACTTCTGGAGAACCAACTGAACAGCATCAGCATTGACAAACCCACATCAGTCAATTGCAAAAGCCAGCCAAACTTGAAATAGCTAACATCCTGGGATAATACATTTAACACCATCAAACAAAATCTGCCTATTCCCAGGTCCTTGGAAATAACTCAATAGGCAGATAAAAATGCCAACCCAGTTTAAACGTCTGTCTGACTGTGCAACCAACCACAATCCCTTATTCCAAAGGAAGTAGGTTTGGCATTAAAAAGGGGAAAAAACCAGACTTCATTACAGTCATAGTAGAACACAATAACTTCAGTTATGGTTATAATGCAATAGGGTCCATGATCAGAATATTTCTTCTTCTCTTTGTTTTTAAATCAGGTGAATAATTTCACTATATTTTCCTTTTGATTTAATGTATAAAGATTGTGGAAGTTATTAAAAAATGAATACGCTCTTGAGCACATGTGGATTGCAATCTATGCATTTACAGTAGTTCTTGTTAAATGGCCTGTATCTGTAAGTATATATGTTTCTTGCTATATTTTATACTTAACTCAGATAGGAATGCATGAAAGACGCAGAGCTTTTTCTCTAAATAAATAAGGTTCCTAAACAGTTTATTAAAAACATCCGAATTTCATTCTGTGGATTATTGGAGCGCTTTACAATGCTATTAAAATCACCATGAAACCATCAATAAATAGAAGTACTGAGAATATATAAATCAACCTACCAGTTGCTAGCATGGCTAATAACAATGGATGAAAACAAATCTAAACCACCTCAGAAATGTGAAAGATTTCATTACTTGTCAAAGTGATGTCAGGTTCAGTAATGACTGATCTTCTGGGAAGGGAATCCTATCTCTGGGTGCCACTGCTGAGAAGACCATGCCTCTTCTTTCTACCTTGCACACCTCTGATGGAGAAAGTCTAGAACTTGACTAGACTTGCTTGAAAGAAGGTGGTGCTTCACATCTTAAGTCTGCTAAGTCAAAAATAGCACATTGGGGACAGAAATAAATTGAGATGAAGAAGAGACATCTGTCAATGGATGAGAAGTAATTTATCTAATAATTTAGTTATTTAAGCTGCCTGGAGTGTGAGTTGGGTACGTTGGGTGGCCATATTAATGTGTTTAATAAATAAATGGTCCCAACAGGCTGGCAAAGATTTTTTATTTCCTGAAGTAAAGTTCAAAATTGTTCTCTCTTCCTCCCTACATCAATGCTGATAAGACAGAAGGATACATCTTATTTCAACTCAAGCAATAGGATGTCGTTTTCCAACAAGCTAGTTTTGGCATGCCCAGCAGGCTGACTGGCACACATTATTCTGCCCTTCAGCAGCTCCTAGCTGGATGCTCTTGCCCTTCAACCATCAGGGCTGGCTGCTTGTTCACATCAATAATTTTCCTGCTGTGTATTAGATCAATTACTCTATAGGTAGCACTCCAAAAAAGGATGCTCCAAAGACTAGATATCTGTGACCAAAGTTCTTTTGCTGAAGAGAAGGTGGTGGAGAGGTTATTCCATAATAGATTTCTCTACTCAACAGAGACGGTTTTATAAATGTTATTTATTTCTGAGAGGAAACAGTGATAAGCAGAAACCAGATTGCAAGAGGACAATTTAATGAGAAACATGGGGGAATTATCAGAAGGCAGTGGAAAAAGAATGGAAAACAAAGAATATTGCTTAAAAAAATGGTGTGTTCCTCTCTCCATCTTTCTTATCCCATCGTCTTCCTTAACTGGCTCCCCAGTTCCTTTAATACCAGGATGCACTTTGTGAATAAAATATCTTCCTTGCTAAGCTAACTTTTTTTGGCGTCTTGATGCTGGGTGACTTCTGTCCTCAGGATTACATAGCATTTTCTCAGAAAAGGTTTACAGGCTCCGGTCGAATTTGATTAATTGTGTATGTGCAATTATTAGTAAAAGGGCGAAGTTGGGTGTGGATCCATTTAAATACCAGAGAAAAAAGAGAGAAACTTAAAGGTGCCGTAGGGAGTGAGCTGGATAATGGGCGCAAGATGTAGGGAGGGACAAACTAAGAAAGAACTGGGAGGGTTGAGAGTTTAGTTAACTGCATGCCAACCACCTTGAGAAAACCCTAAAGAGGGAGATTTATGTTTATCTCCTAGCATTTGATCTATGATCAAAGTAAATACATGATGAAAAGTTATATACACACAAACACAGAGAGACAGACATTTTATCTTCAAAGCTTTGCAACCTGATGTCTTTCAGATATCTTGAACTACAATTCCCATCACTCCAGGCCAGCATGGCTATTGACTACTTTAGCTGCATGGCAGTTGGAGATCTGAGAGATCTTCAGGCGATCAAGGTGGGAAAGCCCTTCTAGATCAGTGGATGTGCAAGCTGTAAGCCAGGATTCTCTCGTAGATCTCAGCAGGCCTGCAAGGTATCCATGGTGCAGGAACAGAGATAACAGAGCAATACTGTCAACCATGGCATACAAAACATATGACCAACCACACATGATGGCTGTTATTTTGATAAATCTTCTCCCCGTGGTAGATATTTCATGATAGCACAAAAAGCAAGTTTTCAAAGTTCCAAATCACTGATTGATAACAAAGAGATACAGAGAACCTTAACTCTTTACTGCCATTTAGTGCTCATTTGGGTTTTTACAGTCCAGATAGATTGCTTCAAACCATTAAATCCTAGCATGTGTGATAGACTATATGAGTAATTGTCAGTCCTCCAAAATAAACTAGACTAGGAAACCAAAGTTATGAATGCTAATGCTACTTTTATTATAAGATTATAATAACAGAATCCTGCAAGTCTGAATGTGCCTGTCCTCTCCCTCCCTTTATGTTCAAGAGAACTAGGTAGGGTCATGTTTGAGACACTTTATCAAGTTATATTTTGCACTGGACTAAGATATCTTTTCTCTGACTGTTGTCTTGGTTGAGGCTCTTCCTTCGGTTCCTCAAGGCTATTGTTACTGCCTATTACAAGAATCCACAAACCTGTCCCCAATAAGTAATCATCCAACAACCCCTATTTGAAAACTTCAGTCAGAACAGAGCTGAGCAGCATTGTCCCTTCTGTCTGGCAACCACATTCCCAGGCTTTGGCCGGCAACTTTCCATCTCTCCTTGGAAATGCTGGGGATTGAACCCCTAAGTTCAGTCCCCCACTGAATGGGAAGCCTGCATTCTATTGCAGAGCCACAGTCCTTGACAATACAATTCATGGTAGTGGGAACTGGGAGATCAGACGCTACCTCAGTCTTGGCAATCCTTTGTCGTATGTGATTTGCACACGGCATTCTGCATGCTGTTAATGAAACAGTTGACAACCGCAAATTAGGACTTCGGAAGAAAATTATCTCCAGATGAACATCCCTAAGGAGCAACAGTTTTTGCAGTCTCAGCTATGCTGAGGTGGCATCAGGTTGTAGTTGGGAAGAAAGTCTAAATCTACACGGAAATGTGGTGATCTTAAAAGCTCTGAGAGAAGGGAGAAGAAAGCAGCAAAGTGCCCCAGAGGAAAAAAGTCATTGCTATATTACCTGACTAACCTTCTGTGTTTTTCTCTGCTGTAAAGTGGGTTTTTAAAGAAAAAGATGAGATATCGTTCCTCCTTTGATTTTCAAATCTCTTTTTCCCTCTTTCTCTCTCTCTCTCTCTCTCTCTCTCTCTCTCTCTCTCTCTCTCTTTTCCTGGAGCTAAATTAGGAGCAGTTTGAAGTTTGGCTTCTTCTGTTCCTCAAGAGAGTTGAAGTAATTATGTATTGGCAGAATGTTAAGATATTGTTGTGAATTAAGGAGGGAGTTAACTAGGAGAACAGAAGAGAAAAGATTGGTTGGTTTGCGCTTCTAGAATCACTGAAGATTTGGAAGAGTTGCAGAAATTATTTGGTCTAATGAACTGTTCAGTGCAGTACAAGACAAGTTAGAGTATCCGAAAAGATAGCATTCTCATCTTCTACTGAAATTCCCCTACGGATAGTTCTCGACTTACGACCATAATTGAGCCCCAAATTTTTTGTTGCTAAGTGAGACAGTCGATAAGTGGGTTTTGCCTCATTTTATGACCTTTCTTGCCACAGTTGTTAAGTGAATCACTGCAGTTGTTAAGTTAGTAACACAATTGTTAAGTGAATCTGGCTTCCCCATTGACTTTGCTTCTCAGAAGGTTGCAAACGGTGATCACAGGATCCTGGGACACTGCAGCTGTTATAAATACATGACAGTTGCCAAGCATCTGAATTTTGATCATGTGATCATGGGAATGCTGCAATGGTCGTAAATGTGAAAAAATGGTCATAAGTCAATTTTTTTCATTGCCATTGTAACTTTGAATGCTCACCAAATGTAAATTGAGGACTAACTGTACTCTAAATCAAGGAGTACCTGTACTCTATCTTCATACCTGGAAAAAGTCCCTCCAAGGCAGCAAATAATGATAATAATAACATTAAGCATTAGAGTGAGAATAGGGTAGCACTTGTTATCCATGAAACTTGAATAGTTTTCAGAAGCTCTGCTCCACAGATTATTCACTGGGTGAGAATCCCTCTGGTTGAGCTCTACCCACTGTTCTTGTAGCCTTCCTGCTACATCTAGACATCCCTGACTCAACTGCTCAGGTTGGCAGAAGTTCCTCAAAGCTGATAGTTCTTGAGGACTTCAATCTGCAGTCAGGTGGCCTACGGTCCGTGGAAGCTTAGGAGTTCGTGGCTACCATGGCAATCCTAGTCTTGTGTAAATCATCAAGGGCCTAACACATATCAGGGATTGCAGGTTAGAAGTGGGTTTTATCTTTTCTTGGGAGAAGGCACAAAGTGATCTGGTAGCAGAGGGCATTACCATCAGTCCTTTACCACGTCCTGGTAATTGATTGCTTTTTGGCTTGCCAATGTAGCCCACTCCCCAAGGAGATACGTAGAATCTGTTAGACTGATCTGCCCTACATGACTAATGGATGTTTTTGAGAGATGGGTGGCTATACAAATTTGATAAATAAATAAATGGATCCTGAGAGCTTCCAGAGAAACTTGAGTGTGTATATGGGTGTGTTTCCCTGAGGATCTTGGAAGGAGGAGGTAATTTGATTGAGTTGCTGCTTAGAGTGGTCATATGATGTGGGCTTTGGAACAGAACAGAAGAGAATAGCAGAGTTGGAAGGGACCTGGGAGGTCTTCTACTCCAACCCCTTGGTCGAGCAGAAGACCCCTATTATTCCAGACAAGTGGCTGTCCAATCTCTTCTTAAAAGCTTCCAGTGATGGAGCTCCCACAACTTCAGAAGACAAGCTGTTCCACTGGTTAATTGTTCTCACTGTTAGGAAATTTCTCCTTAGTTCTAGGTTGCTTCTCTCCTTGATTAATTTCCATCCATTGTTTCTTGTCTTGCTTTCTGGTGCTTTGGAAGATAGATTGACCCCCTCTTTGTGGCAGCCCCTGAGAGAATGGAACACTGCTATCATGTCGCCCCTAATCCTTCTTTTCATTAGACTAGACAAACCCAATTATTGCAACTATTCTTTATATGTTTTAGCCTCCAGTCCCCTAATCATCTTTGTTATTCTTTTCTGCATTCTTTCCAGTGTCTCAACCAAGACCTCTATGGCCTCTTGCAGTACATCCAGTGGTGAGATTCAGCCAGTTCACACCAGTTTGGCAGAACTGGTAGCTAATTTTTTTGTTGCCCAGGCCCAGAACGGACTTCTGGAAGCGGCATCCAAACAGAGAACCGGTTGTTCACATATCTGAATCCCACCACTGAGTACATCCATCCCAGAGTGGTCCTTGGCTTTCCAAATAGTAAGACGAAACAGCAGGAAATAGGCCTAGAGCTCCATTAGAAAAAGATGAAGAATGACTCCAACCCCCATATTAGGGATTGCATAGTAAAGATAAAGCAGCACATTATTTTTTTTACTCCTATCATGTGCACAGATAACTGTCCCCTGGCCCATTTTAAAATGTGACCTGCTAGAGAGTGATAAGCCATAACGTCATCTACAAAGGCAGTATGAAAAAAAGTTGCTTGGATTCATTCAGATCTGAATTATGACCAGTGTAATATTGAGTTGACAGAAACAAGGTCCTACATGGTTACCTGGGATAAGGTAGAATCTGTAACTCATGAAGAGGTGGGCAGGGTCTTCAGGGCTGCTAACCTGACCACCTTTCCATTAGATCAATGTCCCACTGGCTCATGCTGACCTTATTTAAATACCCTCCCAAAACTTGAACTCAGGTATGTGGTGAGCCTCATATAGAACTGAGTCCAGGTTGTATGCTTTATTGCTCCTTCCACGCATTATCATCATCATTAATTTGCCCTTCTTACATTGGTTGAAACTTTTAAATTGTTCACTGCCCAGGCATGATAGGATCGGGCAGCCTTAGCAATCAGATAAATCCATAAAGTCATTAAGCATATGGAAGTGAAACTATCAATATAATAAAAAGGCAAACAAAAAGTCAATAACATATAGCCATAATTAGAAACTATAATTCAGCCATTATTTCCCCCCTGAGCCATAACATTTAGACATTAATAACATGGCTGCAGAAAGAGGGCAAGACATCAGTTAATAACTTTTCAAAGCAAAGACTCCTGAAAGAGAGGGGCCCTTACTGAGAAGGCCCTGTAGTACAAAGTGCTTTGATTCAGGATTATTCAAACTGACATTTCCCCCCTTTGCTTTTTCCTCCTTTCCAGCAATCAACTCACATCCCATGGCTAAAAACCATACTCAAGTGTTTCATAGAACTGATTGTCCCGCCCTCCAGCCTGGCATTCTTTAGTGATATTGGACTGAAACTCTCTTTGGCTGTATTGGCTAGGAATTCTGGGAGTTGCAGTCCATTGTGTCTGGAGGTTGTCACTGGGGAAGACTGGGTTCCTTTTTTTTCCCTTTTGCAGCCAGCCCTCCCTTTCTCTCATAAATAAGGAATGGATTGTTGCTCTAAGATACATGGAAAATTATAGTTTCAGTCTCCCGGCATGCTGAGTTACAAGGAGGGTCAACTAGCATTGGATGATAAACGAAACTCTGGAGAGCTGCCACAGGTCAGGAAAAACACGACTGACCTATGTAGGCACATCCTCTGACCTGGTATGGGGCAGCTAGTTATGATCTTCTCTACTTTTGCAAAAACCCTGTGTAGAGCAAGCTTTGAGGAAGGAGAGTGATCCTGCAAGCTTAATGGATAAATTATTATTTAAATCCAAGCTGTTCCCTGTCTTAACCCAACCACCATCCCATAGTGCTTTTCCTGACCTCACCCATGTATTTATTTATTTATTAGTAATTTCAATTCCTAAGGCCGCCTGTTCGTGCATGATTCTGAGAAGCTTAATATGGACTTTTACCAACCTTTCGCAATTGCCAAAAGAAAGTAAAGAAAACCATGGAAATTAGATCTATATTGGGATTGTCACGAGTGGATCACAAGCATACAGTAACTGCTTATGTCTTTGGGCAGATTTGAAAAGCCTCTGCAAATGACCGTTTTGGGGATCTAGCAAGAGTGATCTCCTTTAGATGCCTACAAAAGGCAAAAGAGGTATAGGAAACAAAGAGACAGTGAACAGTTCAACCAGCACAATTTATTTAACTAAATAAAGTTATTTTAAACCAGGCCAGGGAATTGTAAATCATGCATCACCTAAAATGTGATTCCTCAACTTCCTCAGTAAATCAGAGATGGAGAATCTATTCTAAGAGGCTCCTCCCAGGTTTTCTGGGGGACTGTCTTCTCCCAGTTGTTTCTACCTGTCCAATCCTGTCCAGTAGGATGGGCATGCTCCGGGTCCCATCAGCCAGGGAAAGTCAGCTGCCAGGAACCAGGAGGTGTGCCATTTCTGCTGTAGTGCCTGCACCATTTTTCCTCCACAGATTAGGATAGCCCCAATCCTGCTTATGTGCCCAGGCCTGGGGTCCCCAATGTGTGAAGGCCCCATTTCTGGTTAGGTTAGCTTCTATGAATTATTTTTCTTGGCTAATGTATATATTTAATTTTCTTTTTGTATTGAGATTGCAATTTGGTTTTAACTGATTTTGATTGAAAAGCAAAGTCAATGGGGGAACTGGATTTGCTTAACAGATGTATAAAATTAGGCACAGGCAGCTCACTTAAAATTGCATCATTTAGCATCGAAGTTCCAGTCCCAATTGTGGTTGTAAGTAGAGGACTACATATGTACACACAGAGCCACACAGAGTCACACAGACACACACACAGAGCTGATAATTTCTCTTATGCACACACTTTAAAAAAAACAGTAATTTAAACTAGGCATCAATTTCGAAAATGTTTTTAAAGTATTGTCTTAGGCTGGGGGTCTGAAACTAATTATAAGGGAAGTGGCATTCCTGCACATGTGCAGAGTGAACAGCCACAGCAGTATCAGATCTGGAATCCAACAAATAAAGGGATAGATTGCAAGAAAGACACTCAGTTCACGGAGTTATGATTATAGATAGGCAAATCTGCCAATTTTGGAGCGATTGGTTTTTGTAGCTCTTTGTAATCATCCATATCATTTACTTTTGACCTCACCTTTTGTAAACTGAAGCATCTGAAGCAATTCACTCATTTTTCCTCACTGGATGAGCATTGGGGAAAAGACTGCCGCTCCACAATTGCTACAGGAAATGGAACAGTTGGTGAAGAAAGATGGGAGTTGTTTCATTTGGAAGTCATAATTGTCTTAAGGATGCAACTGAACAGGCATGCTTGCTCAACATGCCTATCCAAGTGAAGTGCCATTCATGGATGAATTCATGATCTAGCACAAGATAATCAAGCCTCTCCAGGGCTGTTCTTTTTTTTTTTTTTTAATAAATTTTTTATTAATTTTTCAATTAGAAACAAAAACATAGATCTTTTATCACAATATCAACCAAAAAGAATAACACCAATCAATACCTTCACGGACGTGTCCGGTGTCCCCCCCCTGCACCGCCCTCTTCCACTTACCACACCTTCCTCCTCCCAAACTACCACCACTCCTCCTTCCTTCCTCTTTCCTACCTCCCTTCCTCACTCAACCATCCCGTCTTGTGCAGTTGGGGCTCCACCGGACACCTCCTTAAAAAATCATACATATATAGGGCTGTTCTGATTATACCGGGAGCAGTCACCTTTGCTGATATGCCAACCGCCTTTGCATCCATCACTTCCTGCTTAATTACAACTTTGCCTCCCTTTGCACCCCCCCCCATTTCATCCCATTCCCAAAACCACATGGCAAAAAGATGGCCCAACTTGAGAACATTTAATGGACATTCTGGCCTCCCATCTCTCTGCCTGGAGGTGAGAAACAATGTTCCATTCAAAGGAAACCTCTCTTCTGTGCTCAGATGAGCCGGAAAGAACACAGTGAACATAAATATCTCTTTGGGAACAATGCCAATCCAGGCCTTTTGTAACCTGGACATATTGGGAGGTCAGTCCTGAGAACAAGGCACTATTATTCTGGACTGAAGCCCATCTGAGTGGAGAGTGCCAGCTTGGATTTATAAACCCCCAGGTGAGCCCAGAAGACCAGGAGTACGTAACTCCTCCAGAGGCACTCAGGTATGCTGTCTGCCTGCTGGTTCACCAAGAATGTTGCCTCATATTTTTTCCTGGACATTTTGACACCTGAGTGAAAGAATCTATGTTGTCCCAGAGAAAGCAGCAAAGCCAGAGGCTCAAGAGACTGCTAGGCACCTGAACGACGCCACAGAGCAGCAGGAGCAAGTCTGCTTATTTATGCGTCTCCTTTGCTGATTAATTTAAAGAGAGATGCCAGCGTCTTCCATTGATTAGATTAAAGGAGCTGCATGCAAATGCTTGCTTGATTGCCAATTCCCCACCCTACCAGCTGCACAGCAATTCCTAACCCAGTTGAGCCTTGGACTAGAAATCCATCCTCTTCAAGCTTCCTGCCTGTGGATGATGGGAATCAGAGACCTGCAATCAGGGGATGCTAGATTAGCAAAGATGGCAAAGTTTAATTTTGGTAGAGAGTAGATAGCTTTATACAACAAAAAGAATGCATGGAATGAATAAGTTAAGAATACTGTTAACTATTTAATATACTATAGTATATTATTAAACTATATGGTAATACTGTAGTACAGTCTTAAAGTATCTGTGAGGCTAGTGTTTGCATGAAAATGTAAAGACAGGCTTTATTTGGAAAATAGCCTGAATTATTCAATCTCTGATCTCTGTTTTGGAGAGGAAATAAGTCAAATGAATACATAAACAGAAAGAAAGAAAGAAAGGAAGGAAGGAAGGAAGGAAGGAAGGAAGGAAGGAAGGAAGGAAGGAAGGAAGGAAGGGAAATAGCAATAGCACTTAGACTTATATACCACTTCACAGTGCTTTGCAGCCCTCTCTAAGCGGTTTACAGAGTCATCATGTTGCCCCCAATGATCTGGGTCCTCATTTTATCGATCTTGGAAGGATGGAAGGCTGAATCAACCTTGAGCCGGTAAGAATTGAACTTTTGGCAGTCGGCAGAATTTGCTTGCAATACTGCATTCTAACCACTGTGTCACCACAGCTCAGGAAGGAAGGAAGGAAGGAAGGAAGGAAGGAAGGAAGGAAGGAAGGAAGGAAGGAAGAAAGAATGGACTTAAAAAAGATAAAGAATAAAAACTTTAAGAGGATCAGTCAAGTCAATAAGATGCATGTTTCAGCCTTCCCAGGTAGAACTGTCAGGAAACACAACTAGATGAGCTTAGTTTACTTTATTGTAAAACTATATTAACAGAATCTTGCCAGTTTAAAAATGCAAATCTCCTGCCATCAACTTTACAGTCTGAGAACATTTTGGGAGCAGGGGTGTCCTTTCTGAGTCTATTTCTCCATCTATTAGGCAGCTGTGGGCTATGCCCTCTCTTATCCGACTATTTCCTAGGCTGAATCTCCTTCCTATGTCTGCCAAAGTTATTCTCACATACCATTACATCATGTTACTCAGGCAGTGTTCACAAAAGCAGTGTCACTGCAATTTTACTTGCATTTCTATTTGCAGTGTGACATTGCACACATGCCCCAAAGGGATGGAGCTTGCATTGTGACACTGCTTTCACTAATGTGACAAAAGTTATGGGAATCTGCAGATGTTGCTGTATGCAAACAAAATATTGTAGTTGAGCAAAGGAGAAAATTATGCAGAATCCCTCTGCTAACAATCTCTACATCTACGTTAGTGGTCAATAGCGTTATAGGTGCTGAAGGTAGATACTAAATGGCATTGCTACAGATTTATGGGAATTATGCTTAGACCTAGCCTGCTACTCTCAGGTCAGGAAGGCATCCAGCCAGTAAATGTTCAGCTCCATCCAGTCCCCCCTCTCCCCCGACTTCACCCCAAATTAAGGGATTACAGGGTCGTAAAAACGGAGTTTTATTGTCCTTCCCACTCTTGACTAAGGAGCTGGCAGAGATTCAACCATAGAGCAACGATCAATTTCCCTGGACATGTTTGGGCTTCTACAAAAAAACTTTTTTTTTTAATTGTCCTTGGAAAAGTCTTAAACTCACTTTCTTTTCTTTGATCCTCTGGTGTTGTCTCTTTTGTTCTCAGCCCCAGTGACTGGAGAAAAGAAATTAAATGTAACAAAATATTAAAAGAAACTGAAAGAAGAGAACATCCACTGAAGTTTAGCTGATAATAGTAGGAACTGTTCTCCATAGGCTGCAACATTTTTGCAATATCAGATCCATTCGGGTATGTTAAGATATGTTCCATGCCAGCCTTCAGGGAAGTAAATTGCACATGTTCAAATTGCAGGATTTATTTCGATCCTCAGGGGGAAAAAACCACTTGTAAACCATACAGAATAACAAACCTGCGTTTCCAAAAGCCGGTTTGGTATCAAATAGGTGCCACCTGGTGTCAAATGTGAGAATCTTCATGGGTGCACATTATTACTAATCAGAAAGAAGCACTTCCCTTATTAGATATTAATAAAAGAGGAAAACTTTAATTTACCTACAGCTGATGCTTAAGGAATAGAAGAAGCAGAGCAGATGGCTAAAAGATTGTATCATGCACAAAAATGAGGTTTTGTCTCAAAATATATAAATGCAGCCAACATCCAGGAAACTGGTTAGAAATATGTTCGGGAGATCTCTTAACATCTCTTGAGCTGTCGGAAGAATAGCCTATTTAATATATTTTCTCAGTCTTTACATAAAAAGAGTCTTAAAAGGGAGCTCCCCTCTCACAGATTAGGGCACAGCTTTAGAATTCTTCATAATTTTGTTAACATCTACTATTTGAGTTAAGGAAATTGAGCAAGTTTCCTTGGTTATATAAGGACTTTTCAAATTGTTTGTAATTACGACAATGGATTGTGCATTTCTGGTTAAAGTTTATTATTAAATATGATGCTGTCACTGTATTTCTTTCTTTTCTTTTTTTTTAAAAAGCACCCTTAGAAATTTGTAATTGGGAAATGAGTGATAAAATCCACACAAACCTTGCCCATCTTAACATTTGCATTCTAAAAATAATCACTCCATTGTTTTTTCAACTGTAAGAACACATTTTGAAAGATATTAAAGATACAGAATCCGGTGAAGACAGAGTTTAAACTTCAGTGTATTTTTTTAAAGAAGCATAACTAAAATTTTGTGTGCAAGTAAAACACAATTTCATGCTATAGGATCATGTCGATATATCATGAAATGACTAGGTGGCACCAAATTTAAATTATACCTGTTTGGATGAAAGAGTTCCCTGCTATTGTTTAGTGTTGATTGGAAAGAGACAACAAAGTTGTAACCTAACTTGTGAATGACATCAAAGCTTTCAATGGCTCATGAAAATGTGTGTCCTGCAGATAGATCAAATCACTCATCAGATAGTTGCAAGTCAAAGCACGCTACACACTCCCAACTCACAATTACCCTCAATATTTTAGTGACAATTGGATTGTTCCAAGGATCCTGCAAAAGTTTAGTTCAGACATGCTAGAATTTTATGACCCCCAAAGGTTGAAAACATCAGTTTGAATATTAGGTTCAGTCTGAACATTAGGTTCAAACTTATTTGTAACTTATCTGAATAAAACAAAACAAAACAGAAAATCCTGAATCCTGTTGACTTCTTTCAGAATTATTGCTTTTCTTCCCTTTCCTCTTCCCTTCCTCAGGAAATCTGTTCCGTTTTCCTCCGGTTGTTGAGCCTCTCTGATGATTTCAATTTATGTGTGTAATCATCTGTGTGGGAATAGCAAGCAGCAGGTCATCTGAGTCACTTATCCAAATAACTGATTTTCCTGAGGGGAGAGGAGAGGGTCACCAGCCACTATATCAAACTTACCTTGCAGAAGAACTCTTAGCATAGTTCAGAGACCAGAAGGGATAAATACCTGAGCATTTACTCCACCCACCCACTGCTCTACAACTATCAGAGCACCATTCGGTATTGAGGGGTCCTTGATGCTCTCTGAATTTCCCTGTTTTCTTGCAGATGTTTCATTACCCAAACTAGATAATATCATTGGTGTACTGATGATGTTACCCAGTTGGGTAATGAAACATCTGCAGAAAAACAAGCAAGCTCAGAAAGCACCAAGGACCCCTCATTTCAACCCAGAGCTACAAATGTTCTCTTTTATTGATACCATTAGATATTATCTTATTGTTTGGGCCAGGTATGCACCTCTATCACTTCCTTTTAATGACGAATAGAGGTAAGTAGTGTTGACAGAAATGGAGCCAACATGGAACACCACTGAAAGGTGTCAGCTGATCTTTGAATGGGAGCATTCCTATTTGAAATGGGATTCAATAACATTTGGTGTGTGCTTTATTTTTTAAAATGGAATATTTTATAATCATCTGTAAAACTGTTCTAGGGTAATGTGGATAACATTATTTGTTTATTCAGTATATAGAACTCTCTAATTGACATGACTCAAGAAGCTTTTGTATGCCAGTTGATGGTATTAAAGGCTAAAAAGTACCTGATGTGGCCAATTTTTTCAAAGCTTAGCATTTTGCAAACACTAGAAGTACATTGCTATTGTTTACAATTTTAATAGATTTATATATGATCCTGATTTTACTAATGTTGTTTTAATTGTTGATTGGAAGATGCCCAGAGTTTGACATAAGGTGGGTGACTGTATAAATATTTTAAATAAATTGTGAGATCCTGGTGAAATCAAATAGGGTTTTTTTTTCTTATAGAACCCTGCTTTTTCGTCTAACCATGATCAAAACAAAATTCTCTTCCACATGTTCTCAGCAGGAATATCAATTGCTTTGGAGATATTAGCAATGTATGCCCAGTTTTGATAAACAATCCAATTCTTCTTGGCCTGAATCCACAGCTGACTATTTTCAGAGAGGACTCATTAGTAGTTCTTCATCAAGCTGAAATGAGATATCAAGTCAGAGCCCCAGGTTCTTGGCCCCTCTAATCTTCAACTTTTTAAATTAACAACGTGAATGAAAAGTTGCAGGACCTGCTTTTTAAATGGGCAGATAACTTAAAACTGGGTGGGATACCAAATCCTCCGGGAGACAGAAAAACAATTCAGAGGAACTTTGATAGATTAGGGCTAAAAAGAAATAAGTAAAATTTGATAGAGACATATTATATCAAATGATGTTGTACAGGTTCTATCTGGCTTGATAATGTTACACGAGAAAAGGGTCTATAAGGTCTAAAAGGAATTATTGGTAATCAAAAGCTGAACATGAGACAGCATGCAGATGCAAAATAGATAGACACCATTTTAGACCACATTAACAGAAATTTAGTTTCAGAGTCATGGTATCTAAATGTCCTTCACTCTATTCTGTACTGGTGAGACCTCCACCTTGAATATTGTATCCAGTGACTGAGGCCACATTTTAAGAAAAATGTGGAAAAGGTGCAAAAGAAAAAAGCAACGAGAATGATGAGTAGACAAGAGATTGAGATTTATAAAATGAGAGGGAGGCAACTGGAAAGGTTCAGCCTCAAGAAGATAATTGAAGGAGGACCTGAAGAGGAGGCCTTTCACAAAGAAAGGAGGCCTTCTGTCCTTCTGGAGGACATGGAATAAATTATTTTGTTTACAGGAAAGCTGTTTCTTGTTGAATAGTAGGAAAAACTGTCTAAGTGAGAGTATTTAAATTGGAATCAGTTATCCTGAAAAAAAATATATCTGCCTTTATTTATTTTTTTACAAATAACTCAAGATGGCCAACATATCCAACACACCTCCCTACTTTCCCCACAACAATAACCCTGTGAAGTGAATTGGACTGAGAGACAGTGACTGGCACAAGGTCATCCAACTGACTCTCATTAGGCAGGGCTAGAACTCCCACTTTCTAACCTAGTGTCTTAACCTCTAGACCAAACTGGCTGTCAAAATGTAGGCTTTCCTTCATTTGGATACCTTCAAGCAGAGGTTGGATAGGAATCTGCCAAGGATGCTTTAATTTGGAGTCCTGTACTGAGCTGGACCTTGTAGGCTAAAAACCCTCTTCTAACTTTGATCCTGTGAAGTGCCTTCCATGTGTGAGACCCAGACAGTGATGTCAGCAGGAGGCATCAAAAGAGTCAGACTGATGGAAGCAGCATTGCTGCATCATGCTGAAAGTCCCAAGCCACATGCATGTCAAAAAGGGGATGCGCAAAAAATGTGATGCTTCTTTTTCCACAGGAGCCTATGGATGCCCAGAGACCCATGCTTGTCCTCCCAGTTCTTATCTAAGTCCTTGGCAGAGATCCAGCTATTGAGCTGCAGTCGGTTCTTCCTTATATATAATTCCTCATCGGATCCTTTCCAGAAATATAAATGCATGTAGTCTATAAATCTAGACAGGGCTAACAATTTTCTCATACTCATACCAGTATTTTCTCCCTTTTCTCTGGAGGGCCAGAGAGGACATCCATCCTTAAAAAGCCCTCAGCAATCCCCCAAACAGCAATCACATGAACTTAAAGTTGGTGAGAAAGTACCTTGAAGTTCAATTGTATAATTTTAGGCTGTTTAGAGAGGTTTATGGATAGAAATGGGAAATCTACTTACCAGAGACTTCTTATTTCTATTTCCACTGTGATTTTTTTTTTTAGCACAACATTTGTGCAGTTAAAAATTTGGTTGCTTTGCTACCCAATTTTGGAGCAAAGTTCAGAGTTGTGGACAGGTAGCAAATGGTTTCAAAATGAGAAATGAGGATCCCATTGATTAGTTTGGACAAAACAATTATTGGTATGACCATTCCTTTTAACAGAATAGATGGCCTGATCTATACATGTCAGCCCTGTTCAGTAGAAAAGAGCAGAAATTCAATTTCACAGGAAGACTAGAGCTACACTTTATTGAGTTTGGCTATAATAACAGAATTTTGCAAGTTTGATTGCCGGGACCTCACCCTCCTTCTTATACTCAAGTGGATTAGGGAGGTGTCTGCCTGAACTGCTTCTGAATATTATTTTATTTCTCAGGGCCTAAAAAATACTTTGGACCTCTTTGCCGTGGCAACCATTCTTTCATATTTCTCTCAAGATCACTTCCCTTATCCTCTATACTAGTGTTTCTCAAACTTGTCTGAATAACAGAATAACATAGGTGGAAGGGATCTTGGAGGCTCTTCAATCCAACCCCCTGCTCAGGCAGGAAACCCTATACCATTTCAGACAAATGGCTGTCCAGTCTCTTCTTAAAAACGTCCAGTGTTGGAGCATCCACAAGTTCTGGAGGCAGGTTGTTCCACTGATTAACTGTTCTGTCAGGAAATTTCTCCTTAGTTCTAGGTTGCTTCTCTCCTTGGTTAGTTTCCATTCATTGATTTTTGTCCTGCCTTCAGGTGCTTTGAAGAATAGGTTGACCCCCTCTTCTTTGTGGCAGCCCCTTAGATATTGCAACACTATTATCATGTAATCCCTAATCCTTCTTTTTATTAAACTAGACATACCCAATTCCTGCAACCGTTCTTCATATGTTTTAGCCTTCAATCCCCTAATTTGAAAGTCGTCAACTTTAATATGGGTGTACATCTATTCCCAGAATTCCCCAGGCAGCCATAAATTCTCCTAACCCAGCCATGGGTTGAGGTCTGCCCATCTTAAAGTTGACAAAGTTGAGAAACAGTGCTCTATACTATAGGTATCAATTTTATTAGGCAACAGAATGAGGTTGAAAGACTCAGAAGAATCATTATTCATCCTAATTTGTTCAAGAATGCATTAACATGGGGTACCCAATCTGAGAGCTGCTGAAAGCTTCCTGGACATTTGGAAGGGCAAAAAAGTCAACATGGCAGCCATAATTGTGTGATCAAATTCCTGCTCTTTTGGATTACACTGTTCTGGATGCCATCTTGATGTTTTTGAGAGAGCCCTCAAAGTGCAATATTGCAGGCAAATTCTGTCCACAGCCTGGAATTGGATCCTGATGGGACTCAAGGTTGACTCAGCCTTCCATCCTTCCAAGGTCAGTGAAAGAAGGCCCTAGATTTTGGGGGCAATATACAAATAATATTTCTACTTTGTAAACCCACCCAGAGAGTGCTATAAAGTGCTATAGGGAAGTATATAAGCCTAAATGCTATTGCTAGTACTATTTTGACCAAAATTGCCCTCAAATAGTTTAATGTACAAAAGGGGAACATTATATTAATCATACTGAATTCATTTATTTCATCTTCATTCATTTACATGTCAGTTAAATCAAATGTGCCTTTCATTCTAGTCTTGTCCACTTATTGGTCTTGCCAGATTGGTCTCCTGTGTTTAGAGAACTCCTCTTGGTATGCCACTCAATGGCTAAATGCAACCCTAGCAGAAAAAAAGTATAGCAAAAGTATAGACCTAACAAATTGCATACATGTATAATGGATAGCATATATATTGCATACCTGTACAGTGGGTAGCATAACTAGAGGCTGAATTTGTCTTAAGGGCATTAGGGCAAGCTGCACAGCGCACCTGTGAAGTGTTAATACCATTTTATAATGCCTTGGTAAGGCCACACTTGGAATACTGCATCCAGTTTTGGTCATCACGATGTAAACAAGATGTTGAGACTCTAGAAAGAGTGCAGAGAAGAGCAACAAAGATGATTAGGGGACTGGAGGCTAAAACATATAAGGAACGGTTGTTGGAATTGGGTATGTCTAGTTTAATGAAGAGAAGGATGAGGGGTGACATGATAGCAGTGTTCCAATATCTCAGGGGCTGCCACAAATAAGAAGGGATCAACATATTCTCCAAAGCACCTGAAGGCAGGACAAGAAGCAACGGATGGAAACTGACCAAAGAGAGAAGCAACCTAGAACTAAGGAGAAACTTCCTGACAGTTAGAACAATTAATCAGTGGAACAACCTGCCTCCAGAAGTGGTGAATACTCCAACACTGGAAGTTTTTCAGAAGAGACTGGATAACCATTTGTCTGAAATGGTATAGGGTTTCCTACCTGAGCAGGAGGTTGGACTAGATGACCTCCAAGGTCCCTTCCAATTTTATTATTCTGTTTTGTTCTGTTCTGTTCTGTTCTATCTTCTCCTTCCTAAGAGCAGGACCAGCCCAGGAAATAGCCTATCACTCGTACCAGATTTGGAAGATTCATTGCTGGAGTAAATTGTATTTGGATGTGCACTAGAGAGAATGAATTCCTCCCTCTCAATGGTGATTTTTTTAAATCTCCAACATCCTTAACATTTCAATAAGGATTTCCCAGCCTTTTCTCCAAAAGCAAATTCAGAACAGCCTTTAGAGCAAGCAGGACCATTGGTTTTAAAGAATTATTGCAGATCAAGAGAGGCTGCAGAAAGGCTGGATTAAGAAGCATATTAAAATAATTATCCCAGTCCAACTTTGCTTTATGTTGGACATAAAGCAGAACAAATATTCCGAGAATAGAAGGATTAAAGACTAAGAGATAAGGATGGATAGGCCCCTGGTTTTAAGCAGAGCACCATAGAATAGGTGGATCACATGACCCAGGGACACTGCAACCGTCATAAATATGAGTCAATTGCCAAGCGTCTGAATTTTGATCATGTGACCATGGGGATGCTATAACGGTCATAAGTGTGAAAAATGGTCACAAGTAATCTTTTTTCATTGCCGTTGTGACTTCAAATGGTCACTAAGCAAACTGTTGTAAGTTGAGGACTACCTGTAATGTACAGGGACTCTGTGAACTGGGGCCCCTTGGGAGACAGTCTTCCTCTGGCTCCAGCTCCCTGGCAGTGGCACATTGTCACTCTGATTATTCTGACCCCGGATGATCAGAAAACAGGCAGCAGGGGATTTCTCTCTCTCTCTTCCTTGCCTGTTTCACTCCTCTTTCAATTCTGCTGGTTAAAGGAAGCTGGTGTGTTTTCAGGGTAGCTCTGGGGAGAAAAGGACAGGGACACAGAAATGCAAAGGTCCTTGTTTGGAGTAGATTTTGACTCCAGCTGGAAGAAATCTCATCTCTTGTGGGCAGCCACAATTTCATAGCAGTCGAATTTTGATTCCGAAGTCTTGTTAGGAGAATTGTGTTGTCATCCCCATTTTTTAAATGAAGCTTGACTGGCTTTGAAATATCTCTTTTCCCAGAAATATCACTTACAGCTATAGATATGTAGACATGGATTTTATTTTTTTTATCAAAGCAGTTGAGAGCAACATGATTATTGATTCTTCAGAGCATCTCATTGTGCACAGGTTGGGTTTTTTTGTTTTTTGTTTTGCTGGTCATTGATCGCAAATTCAGACTTTGACTTTGAGCATCTCATTGACTTGACTCTGCTAATAGACGTGTCCCTCTTTTTCTCTGTCTCCCCTACACATTATCTGCATTCACATGATATGCTGAACCTTCTTACCTAATAGTGCTAACAAAATGGGATGATTTTCACAAAACAGTAAGACCCAGAGATTAAAACTAGCCAACAGTATATCGTGTTATGTGAATGTGGCCAATAGGGTTTTTAATTTTCCTGGTTAAGCATATTGTGTGACCACTGTGCGTTTGTTTGTTTGTTTCTGTTTCTTTCTGTTTCCTCTCCCTCTCCAAATTATGGGGTAAATTCGTTTTTTTTCAGTTGGAACAAATGTGTCATTTGATTTATCTTACAGAGAATCTAAAACTAATTTAAAGAGATAAGAAAGTGCCAGCAGTGTGTGTGTGTGTGTGTGTGTGTAGGTGTGTGGGGTGTGTGGGTGGTGGAAGAGATTTAAAACCTGACCCTGAGCTTTTGACTGGGATCATTTATCATTTCCTGTCACAGAACGGAGTGTGAAAGGCTTTATGGCATTAGGCAGCGGAGTGACAAAACTACAAATGATGTTGTGGCACTTTTGTGTCAGCTTTCTTTTCCTGAGTTCTACCCCATTCCCATGGCGCTGTTTCTCCTTCCTCTGGCTTTGATTTAGCTTCTGTCCATGATTTGATGGCAAAGTGCTATCTGTAGAATATGGTCCAAAAATTAAAATGGGGGCCATAATGGGGCATTGCCCATAAAAAAACACAGGTAGAAATTTAATAGCACTATTGTGACTTCCATCTTGACATTCTGGAGAGAATTTCCTCAAATGACATTTGGATATATAGCTTGTGGAACTTTGTGGCATGATCTGTATTCTGCCCTAACATCAGGTTTTTTTTTTTAAATCCTATTTCAAACATAGGTAGTCCTTGACTTACAATTATTCCTTTAGTGACCATTCAAAGTTACAATGGCACTGAAAAAGTGACTTATGACTGTTTTTCACATTTACAACCATTGCAGTATCCCCGAGGTCATGTGATCAAAATTTGGACGCTCGGCAACTGGCTCATATTTATGATGGTTGCAGTGTCCCAGGGTCACGTGATCACCTTTTGCAAACTTCTGACAAGAAAAGTGAATGAGGAAGTCAGATTCACTCAACTGTGTTGCTAACTTAACAGCTGCAGTGATTCACTTAAGAACTGTGGCAAGAAAGGTCATAAAATGGGGCAAAACTCACTTAACAAATATCTCATTTAGCAACAGAAAATTTGGGCTCAATTGTGGCCTTAAGTCAAGGACTACCTGTATGTAATAACTAGTTCACCTGCTTTTCAATTGTTCTGACATCTGACCTAATGGGCAGATTCCACTATGGTTGTATGTCAAGGATTGCTTATATATGAATAATGTTGCTTCAAGCTGGCCTTATTTAGCTTATTTGAGCTTAGCTCAAGCTGGCCTTATTTATTTATTTATTGAGATTTATGGGCTGTGCAAGTCCAATAGACTCTGAGCAGTGAACAAAACTAAAAAAAGGACATAAAGCGAGAAACATTAAAACAGCAGGCACCCAAGGCTCAAATATTCTGCTGACAAAACCCACCAAACAAAACAGGAGCGATGAAACAATGACAAAGATCAACTCCAGGCCTGGGACTGTCCAAACCACAATCCATTGTTGCAACTAAACTGTGAAAAGAACCCATCAGTGCGATTTTCTTGGTGCCTGGGTGGCCCTTGGGATTGTTCTCACTGACTTCCTTAAAAACACATTCCTTCAATTGTTCTACATGAGAGGAACAGCTGAAAACAGCCTATGAAATTGGGGTAAATGGAACAAACTGGGTAATGCTGTCTTCCTCAAAACTGTGTCCTGCAGATGTGCAGGGTTACAAATTTCCAGCTAATGACCCAGTGAAAATATTTTTGAGATCGTTTGTTGTCTTTATTAGGATACAACATGATTTACCAACATATGATATTTTATTTCTTCCATTTGCCCATTTTGGAACAATGCAAGGTGTTACATTTGGGTCTGCTTTTGAAAATAGCCGGTACATTTCATTTAGTTTCAACGCAGAGCAGTTAAACTGAGAACTGTGGGTATAATTGCCCATCTGTATGGGCTCCAGTCCATTTCCAGAGGCATTCATTCATGGGTGCTCATATTAACGTATAAAGCCCCAAATGCTTGTGCCCTCCCATAGTTTTCCATTAAAACCCCAAAAATCTCAACTTAAGACGTCTTTTCTGACACTGTTGCCCAATAAGACATGGCAGATAACTGCCAGGGTGTGATGCCAAGGGTATCTGCAAGCAAGTCAAAAATGATGGAGCCACAAGGATTTTTGTGATGAAACTTAATTGTGACTGCCACTTTTTTGAGCCTTGAGAATATCTCTAAGTAGCACTTCCTTACTTGTTGAATGCCCTCCATAGAGAGATTCCACCGGTGCTTACAGTGTGATCTAAAACTTTCTCAACAGTTTATTAAATGTACATGCCACCCATTCCACTCTGCAAAGAGACTCTCAAAACAATCATTTTCATGCTTTAGAATTTCAGTGTTTTCTTCCTGCATTCTTATTCTGATGTTTGTTTTCACAAAGAGGGTGGTATACAATAAAATGTTAAAATATAAGATAGCATATATCAAAGAAAAATTTAGAAGGCGGCAAGAGTAATTAACCACTATTAAAATTAGTTATGAGGTGAAGGAAGGTCTTTCAGGGGATTAACCAGTCCCATGGCTGCACACTCCTCTGGGCTCCCCATGCCAGGTCACACAGCCATGTAGTAATTCCTTTCCAGAAGGCCAGGAGACTGGGGTTCTGCCTCACTTCCCAGGGGAGAATATTGCTCAGCAGAAAAGGCTCTCTTCTTAGACCTCACTAGTCAGAGTTCTTTAACTGATGGGGTCCACATCATACCTTCCCTACCTGACCAAGTGGGATGGGCTAATATGAAGATGGTTTCATAGGTAGACTGGCCCCGTGTCATGTAGGGCTTTATAGGTCAAAACCAGTACCTTTAATTGGCACCCAATGCAGCTAGCAGAGCAGAGGTGTAACATGCATCTTTCTTTGGATGCCTAAAATTGCCTGTGTGGCCCCGTTTTGTACAGCTGAAGCTTCCACATACTTTTCAAGAGTAGCCCCAGGTAGAGCCCGTTGTAATATTCCAAAAGGGAGATGAACTGAGTGACTGAGTGGAGACCCTCCCTTTTGTCCTTTGTTTGATGGTAGAAACTTTAGTTGGGTTATTGACCACTAAAAATATATTCAATAAAATAAAGCAAAATTAATCCCTAATATCAAAGACTGTTTGCAACTGTTTGTGGGCAAAGCTTATACATAAGGCAGCAGAATTTTGCAACCTTTTAGAGAAATGGATTTGACCTGGGTGTCT
>NW_015387682.1:0-5825 GCF_001527695.2 Protobothrops mucrosquamatus
TGTGCAATGTCATGACTTGTATTCAGGGACTGCACTATGATGGCACAATGCTGGTTTCACCAGACTGATACATTTGTCCCCCTCCAACAGATGCTGATGTGTAGAATCCAGCTGGATACCTTCACTTAGAAAAGCCTAGGGTAGGGAAGGCTACATTATATCTGAAGCAGGCATGTTTCTAAATGGATTCATATACATACATTTTTGGGTTGATGTGAATAGGAACTCAAAGCTTATGTGAGGGGAAGAGAGGAAATATTCCACATGCTGTTATTAACAGAGGTCACATTTATGCTTAGAGCGTTCCAAGAGATCAATAGAAGTGACAGATCAGACAGGCCAGCAGCACAAAGTTGTATTCACATTAGCTTTGGGAGCTTCTTGCATGGGCCAAGAAAATCCAGGTCATGTTGACAACTCTCTGTGCTAAAACTTCAAGGTAGTAGCATGTTGATAAGGTGGCAGCATCATTAATAAACTTATATGCCCCCTTTTCAAGCTACCTATTGGCATGGTGAATATGTTAAATTGTTTTTCTCATATTCTCATTTTGTCAGTTCTATTAGATTTGGTTTCTTGAATCTGATATTTTTTTAATCCTTCAATACAGTGTATGTGTATTTTGGTTATATTTTTCCAAATATATGCAATACTTTAATGTCTATATGTATTTTTGTAAATATTTTTTTTGGCCAACTGCAAATACAAATTTGGAAGAGTGTTATTTTGAATCAAGATAAGGTTGCATTCATGTGGTAAATAAACATATTTCTTTCCCATTAATTTTATGAGGTCCCAGGCATAGCATGCTAGTACATTAGAAAAAAAAATAGTATTTTTATCCAGCTGTTGTTGTTTTTTTAACCATGGTCCATTTTCCTGTATTTAATATGAATGTTTTTCACATTCTGTTACATGATTTAAAGTAACAAACTAATCCTCTTTCCATTGCAAAACACCAAGAGGTATACACAAATGAAACAAGAGAATCAGAAACACTGAAATTATTTCCTTGTAGTTAAAAAGAGTCATATTGCCTTAGTGAAGAGTTGTATTTAACCTGCCACCATTTTACCTATCTTTATCATCCCGAGCACCCAACGTTTCTCATTACGGACAAGAACCTGGTGGCAGAAAAACAAGAGAAACGCAGGCGAAGTTTTAATTGAAATTGTTTGCATTTGCAGATCCTAGGTAAATGTCAAGATTTTTTTTAAAAAGGAAAACACTCTCTTGATACGCGTATTTCAACGAAGCAAAAGCCCAGAGACTCTCGCCTCCTCCCACCCCCTCCCTCCCTCCCTCCCTTCAGTGTCTGTTTGAATCGTATTCTCCAGAGTTGACAAGCACATGTTTTGGAAACCATTGAAAAGTTTGAGTCATAAATAGAGAAAGCCGTTTGGCTTAAATGTTGCTAGGGAATACCTGGCAACAAGCAACAATGGTTCTTTTAGAAGGTCCAGGGCAAACAGTGACCGTGGTAATGGGGTGGGCTTAAGGAGGCTGCTTGCCCCAAACCTCTCTACTCACACTGAGCCTCCAGCATTGGGCTGTGCTCCGGAAATTCCACACACAAAGCCCCCATTCAACAGGAGGCGGGACAATGCATGTGCTTTGGGGAGAAGGGGAAAAAGGAGGAGGCCTTGATGAGGGTGGGTGCTTTTTTGCCAAAAAAAAAAAAATCAAACTTTTTTTTCTTTTTCTTTTTCTCGCAAAGAACTAAGGGAGGCCCAAAAAGTGCTAAGTTTGTAAAAGAAGCTGAAAAGATTCAGAATGGGAACATAAAGGAGCCAGGGAATGTCCTGTGAATTTTGAACAGACAGCAGAAAAGGGACTCTAAAAAGCAATTAGTGATGCTGCTCAGAGATGAAGAAGGAGATTGCAGCGAGTGAGGAGGCATTAAGAGATGGGAGGGAATTACACTCATTTAGTAAAGTGCTAAAAGAGAGCAAAGGAGAGGTGGATATCTCCAGGAATTTGGATGATGAAAATAGATGCACAAATAGATGCATAGTATTTAAGGACAGGATGCCAAGCTAGGGACACATGCCAATGTGGTCCTTTAAATTCATTGCTAGTGCTCTCCCTTGTTCCTGAAAAGTGTGTCAAACAGCTAAGTCTGGAGAGAAATAAGCTATTTTTGTCTAAATAGCTCAGCATTCCAGAAATGGATCTTCTGATCACCAAGACCCAAACCATACATGTACATTTCACTGAAGGGAATATTATTACCCTGTAATCAGCCTGAACCAAAGTATCTCTGAAATGCACAGATACTCTTAATATCCCAAGGACATGGATGACCATTTAATGACAGTAGTGTGGACAGGACTGTCAAAAGAGAAGCAAATAGCAGGAGTGTTTGCAAGAAATTTGTTTGTCCATTAGACTTTCTTTGCATGTAAAGAGCTATAAAATCATGGATACTGTACATGAAACTGGAATGGAAGCAACCTACACAATTGTTCCTGAAAATGATATTCATGTCATTTGGTATGGAGAGGAATTATATTCATAAGAACATGAAAATTGTCTTGGACTAATAAGGAAAAGGGCTGTGCACCATTTGGGTTTTAAAGGCAAAACACTTTTCAAGAATGCGTAGAGTGTGAACACAGCTCCTATCTGCAACTGCTTAAATCTAATCTGTTTCTTTTTTCCCAATTTTTTTTGGCCTTGGCTGCATGACCCAGACAAAAATTTTGGCTGCTTTGGAATTCTGCTAACAGGTGCTGTGTTTGCATCCCTTTGCATTCCAAGACACCTTTCCTTCATTGAGCCTGAAACCCTGCTGAGCCCTAGGAACTAATTAGCTGATTGGGAGATGTCCACATACAAGATGTAACACAATGTTCTTTGATTCATTGTCTTAATCATAAGTAAAATGCCTCTAAACCAGGAAATCCCTTTCCAGCTAACATAGTTAACAACTATACATAAACCTTCTACAGTTTGAATGACTGCCATCACTAAGTGTGATTACCTAATTTCAAGAATGAATTGATTGACATAGGATTATTTTTCCTGACTCTTTAGGATAGGCACATTCCTGACCGTTCACCTTCCAAGATAAAGAGAAATGCCTTTTATATAATTTTTGAAGCATTTCATCATAATGTCAATATTATGTACATGTTTTGGCTTATCATTTAAATTGGGGTCTTAAAACCAAGAGAGATCCAAGTGTGGAAGTAGACAAACTGGAGCTGAGGTTGGTGTGGATTCCTCTTTGAATATGCATCTATGTCATAAAACATATTTAAATTCCATGGACGTGGCTGAATATATCTTTGGATATTTTTGACATGTTGATCATTACCCAGTGTCCTCATTACTGAAAGCACTGTGTTACACTGCATTTGTTTATGTGGTGAATTTATCCATTTTTCACTGCATCTACATGGAGGAAAGTGTGTAGTGGGGTGCCCCAGGGCTCTGTTCTGGGCCCAGTGCTCTTCAACATCTTCATCAATGATTTGGATGAGGGGATAGATGGGGAACTCATCAAATTTACAGACAACCCAAAGCTGGCAGGACTAGCTAACACTCCAGAAGATAGGCTTAAGATACAGAAGGATCTTGACAGACTTGAATATTGGGCGCTATCTAACAAAAGGAAATTAAATGGTGAAAAAAGTAAGGTTCTACATCTAGGCAAGAAATATCAAATGCACAGGTGTAGTATAGGTGGTACCTTGCTCAATAGTAGTAACTGTGAGAGGGATCTTGGAGTCCTAGTGAACAATCACTTAAATATGAGCCAGCAGTGTGCTGCAGCTGCCAAAAAAGCCAACACAGTGCTAGGCTGCATTAACAGAGGGATAGAATCAAGATCACGTGAAGGGTTAATACCACTTTACAATGCCTTGGTAAGGCCACACTTGGAATACTGCATCCAGTTTTGGTCACCACGATGTAAAAAAGATGTTGAGACTCTAGAAAGAGTACAGAGAACAGCAACAAAGATGATTAAGGGACTGGAAAGCTAAAACATATAAAGAACAGTTGCTGGAACTGGGTATATCTATTTAATAAAGAGAAGGACGAGGGGTGACATGACAGCAGTGTTCCAATATCTCAGGGGCTGCCACAAAGAAGAGGCAGTCAAGCTATTCTCCAAAGCACCTGAAGGCAGGACAAGAAGCAATGGATGGAAACTAACCAAAGAGAGAAGCAACCTAGAACTAAGGAGAAATTTCCTGACAGTTAGAACAATTAACCAGTGGAACAACCTGCCTCCAGAAGCTGTAAATGCGCCAACACTGGAAGTTTTTAAGAAGAGACTGGACAGCCATTTATCTGAAGTGGTATAGGGTTTCCTGCCTGAGCAGGAGGTTGGACTAGATGACCTCCAAGGTCCCTTCCAACATTATTATTATTATTATTATTATTATTATTATTATTATTATTATTATTATTATTATTATTATTATTATTATTATTGTTGTTGTTGTTGTTGTTGTTGTTGTTGTTGTTGTTGTTATGCAGTGAGACTTGGTTCTTTGATGATTACTTCACACAACAGCTCCTCCATGTTGTGAAGCATCCAACTGTAAATAGAAGCTTATTCATAATGTGCTCTACTACAACTGACTTCATACATCCAATCAAATTGGTAAAACTCCTGACAAAAAAGGGAAAATATTTTGTTACATAACAAGCTTTCTCTGAACACTATAATATTTTTATTCTCCAGTTATTTTTTTAATCTGACTTTTATCTGTATTTAAGTCCTGCCTCATTCTGTTTGGTTCTGATTTTGAGATCTTTCCACAGTGGCACTGCCAAAGCCAATGAGATGTGTTGTTAATTGAAAACTTATTTCCCTGTCCTGATTTTTTTTTTGGCTTCTTTTCTGATAATCCTTCTTGGATTGTCCCTCAGTACTGACTGTCTCTTTGGTTCTGACATACAACTCTTGATGAATCCTAGACCCATCTCTTTCTTGCAGATTTAAACTGAATACATGCAAAGAAGGGTATTTGTCATGTAATTAATATTACAGATGGCCAAAATGTATCACCCAGGGAAATTTAAATGAGCCAATAACATGACTTTTACAGTTGTGTATACAGGTGACAGGTACATCCATGTGCAAAAACATCACCCATGGAGGCCTTATCAAATATCGCATCCATTGAAAGAAATTAAACTCAGAAATGAAAATGCATTACATAAAAATATATTTTGAGTTGAATTGCTCTATGTTCTATGGAGTTGCAAAATGACAATCCTCAGATTTTATTTTTTTTTGCTATTTCATATTCCCAAATCATGCTAGGAAAATGTTATGTTGCATTGTTATGTAGCATTCTATCAAATTAAAATTATTCAATTTTCAAAATATTTCAATTCATCTGTTGAAGAAATGTCTAGTGTTGTATCCATAAAGATGTACAAAAACTTTCCTAGTCATGTTTTAAATTTAAAAAAAACATGCAGTCAATAACAAGCTATTTGAAATCTTTTGTATACTTTTTAAATCTTTTAATTCGCATCTCGTATTTTCTTTCTTCTGACGTTCGCCTTGCCTTTCACCTTTCCATAAAGCATCTAATCTTGAACATAAGGAATGAGTAACATTTGAAACATGGCTTTTTCAGTACCATAGACAGCACATTTGTTTCAATTTGAGAAAGAAAAAAAAAAACCTGTAAAAAAGGCGAACATTTCCAAGAGGGGTTTTCTGAAAAGCCAGAAACAGAAAAAGCACTTAAGTAGGTCCATTATATCCCATTACATTTACTGGATAAATCTCAAATCACTCAGGAAAATTACACTGGAGAACCAGTGTGACGACAATGATAAGATCCAGGATCAATTCC
>NW_015387682.1:6370-11426 GCF_001527695.2 Protobothrops mucrosquamatus
AAGATCCAGGATCAATTCCATGCAGATAATTTTAAAAAGGTTTGCAAATGAGCCAATCCAGATTTGTTCAATGCAATATTGGGTCTTCTGACATGGAAGAAGCAGATTCATAGATCCTCAGTGATACCATAAGAAGGTAAAGCAAAGAATCAACTCCACCTTCAACTAGGAAGCTCCCTGAGTGACTTGGGACCAGTTGCTCTCTCTTTTAGCCCAACCTACCTCAGGGGGCTGATGTGGGAAAAATGGGAGGAAGGAATCTGAATTGACCACATAAACAAAGGTAGGAAATAATTCTTACATATGTAAGCACAAGTATTTCAGCCTTTGTCTTCTGCTTGCTATTTGTCTTATTCAAGAATGGCCAACTGGTTTCCAAATATCCTCAGCTCACTTTAAGAATATGTCTTGATTTTTGAAGCTCGATTTGCTGTTGAAGATAACATATTAGGAAAAAACAGATTTTTCACGAGCACAATATCATATGTCTTGATGGTGCCCTGTCGATAAAGTAAAGAATCCAAGATAATGTTTTCGCACAGGAACTCAGAACAGAGTTGAATTGGCAAGCTAGATGGAGATATCATATTTGAATAAACCAGATACAGGCAGAGAGAGAATGAAGAAGAATGTGATGTATCTATAGAGGTATAAAATCAGGAGTTCAGCAGCACCTCACAACCACAGTCAGGACCAGAATTTCTGTTGCTAAGCAAAGCAATTGCTAACTGAGTCACGACCGATTTTACAACTCTTTTGCCATGGTTAAATAAATTGTTACTGATTGTGCAACTGTTGCAAATACATATCAGTTGTCAAGCACCCAAATTTTGATCCCATGTCTGTAGGGATGCAACAACAGTTGTTGGTGCAAGGACCAGTTGTACGTTACTGTTTTCAGTCCATTATAACTTCAAACTGCCACTAAATGAATGATTGAACAACAAGGACTACCTGTACTTCTAACATTTTAAGTTTGTTATGCTGCAATGGAGCATTTAATTGCATTTCTGCTGTTTGAGGGTTGTTGTTTTTTTTGCAAAAAAAAAGTTGTTATTCTTTAAGATAGTCCACATTTTTAAAATGTTTTGTATGCTTCTGGGAGAAGATGGGATGGGGGGGGAGGACAATATATACCATTGTTTTAAATGCATTATTTGCCAGAAGAAAATTTTTTATTATGGTCACTGACCAGTTTGCCAGTTTGCTTCTGATTCAGCTCAAGATGCTAAGAGATACCTATAAAGTCCTATCTAGGACCAAGTTATCTGATGGATCACTTCTCTCTGGTTACATCTACTCAACCCAACAGGCCTGGCTGAAGAGGCATCTATTAAGGGGTGTCATTTGATGGAGGATATCTTTTTCTGCCATATCACCCCCAGAGGTCCCTGATCTTACTTGCCTTTCAAAAGGCTGTGGAGACATGGCCTTTTCACTGTGCCTGGAGATCCAGTGATGGTCTGGAGCCTGGTAGGTCCTGATCCTATGGTTATATTGATTGACACATAGCTTGCACTTACCTGCTTATTATATTATTTTGTTTATAAGATTTGTTGCATATTTGTTTTAACCATGTGAGCTGCCCAGAGTCACAAATATGTGATGGGCAGCTATACAAATTGAACAAACAAAGAAATAAATGCTACTCACAATATAGCATGAGGAGTACATTTTCAGTGTATTAAATTGTGTAAAAGAGTTAAACTGACAATTAAAGTTACAGCAGCAATTGAAGAGATATGTTGGGGGCACAAATAGCTCTGCTCAAAAGATATGGCTTTCATCATTATAGTCTGTATCTCCTGGTTCACAACCAACTGCATGTATATTTATTAGCCTGCTTCCCTGTCTCAAATTGGCAAAAACTATGCCCATACAATGGGAGAAAATCCCTTCCAAAACAGCTGGATGGATCACAATTTTTATTAATTCTGGAACCTACAATTTGAGCCATATTACTGAATGCTGAAATATTCTGAAATATTTTTGTGTTTGCTACTTTACTGTATTCGCTTTCCTGTTATGAGTGTCTGTATACAATTAATCCATAACCACTGAACATTTTTAAAATACTGGACAAATGAATTAATATTGCTTTTGAAAGTGTAAAGCAATGCCAACATTTAATACGCACATTTGGGGCTAAGGGAAACTGTATGCTTCAGCATTTTAGAAATTCAACCTGGTAATATGTTTGTAGGGAGAAAAAAAAATGCCTACAACACCTGTATGGAAATTGATCTCTAATCTTCCCTATTCACTTACAGGATGGCATGGAGCTCAAACTGCTCTCTATTTAAAGTAGTGGCAATTCTTATTTTATATTTTTATTTAACAGCTCAGGTTGAGTATTTGTTTTCGAAAGAATGGTGGCTGTGCCAAGAAGGGCACTGAAGAGTTATTTTTTTAATCTACATGCTTGATAGGACAAAGCAGGTGTACAGTAAAGGCTTTCGACACTGTCTGCAGAAGTTGTAATCCCCACCTTACCATAGACAAGGCACCTGCCTGTGAGAAAAGAGATAATTCAAGTTCCAGGTGGGTTCAGCTTTGCTGAGTAAAGACTGATAAATGAGCCGCACTACAACCCAATCAGTAATTGTTTCAGTAGATCAATATTTAATAAGTGGAGTTGGCTCTTTTTGGATTCCCCTTGAAAAATAGCAGTTGAACTTCATATCTGAACTTTAGTTACCTTCAATAGATCTCAGGCACCTGTAATTTGGTTCCTAGCTGGGCGGTCTGGTTTTCATTTAGATCAAAAGGAACATTCCTGTTCATTTACTTTGATTTCCCTGATAGGTGTGAAAGTAAGATCTGATCATCACAGAGAAATATACAACATAATCTTGTCTTGGTTGGTTCTCACTATTCTCATTGTCCATTAGTATGATCAATTGTATCTGATGTATAGTAAAAAAAATGCCTTCTTACACAAAGGTCAATTTCAAGGAGTACTAGTGCAGCAGCTATGGTCAGGTTACTGCCATTCAATTAATACTAGATAGCTACAGCATAGATTTATAGCCTTATATAGCCTTATGCTCATCCAGACATGAGCAGTCTCTCAGATATCCAGGCCCTATGCCAATTTTGGCAATTTGAAGGTGTGTGGTCTTCAACTCCCAGAATTCCCCTACCAGCAAGCAACCTGGCTGAGGAATTTTGAGAGTTGAAGTCCACATACCTTCAAGTTGCCAAGGTCCCCTATATGCTATACAGGGCTTTATAGGCAATAACCACCACCTCAAATTGCACTCTGAAGGCAACCAGCAACCAATAGAGTTTGTATAACAGTGATGACACATGGGCAAAATGAAAGGCTCCCTTACTGCTTTTGCTACTGCATTTTGAACCAGCTAAAGAAACAAAAGCTTATTTTGTTTCAAATATTTCCTGTAGGAGAAGGAGTGGTAGAACCTGGGGGTGGAGTTAAAAGAGAGACCACCCTAGAATCCCTACGTAGCCACAAGCAAGCTAAGTCCAACCTCTCCTGAATTTCCTTGACCTTTATCTAACCCCAAGCAGGTGCCAACTGTTAGTTGAGAAGGTTCCTGTGCATAGACATGATTAGCAGTAAGTCAGTCTAATTGGACCTTCACACGTGAACCTGATCTTTCGCACCTGATATTTCCTGTTTGGTCACATATTATTTGGTTTCATATATGACAAAAAACTTTTATTCCATTTATATATTAGAAATTCCAGGTTTAGGCAAATAATACTGAATAAATAAGGTATTTTTAAGCTTTTCAACTAAAATAATAATTTAATTTAATTTATATCAATAGGAAATAAAATAGCATTCAGTTCTATAACTGAAGTATAGATATAGGTATAGACAATAATACTAAGATATTATTTAGCATACTGATACTAAGAAACTAATATCTAATTTTCTAGTGTTAATATTTAAAATTTATTCCAGTAGTTAGGAGATGGTGAAAGCAATTTTTGGTTCCGGATCTTTTTCTACTTTTTTCATTCACCAGTCATTTTCCTTTTTTAAGCATGAGGATAAATACATTCAATGTCAGGTATGGGCACATAAAAGGTTTTATAGAAGAAAACACTGAAAAATATTGAAAAATGAATCACAAATACAAATTTTATTTCCCAAAGAGTTCCGTCTAGGACTCATCATGTAAGAGCATTAAGAACATATATAGAATAGTGCATATCTACTGCATACAACAGCAAAAATATTTCATTAGTATTATATAATATTTTTCTTTTAAAAGTGATTTTTTTTTCTGGAAGTCAGAGGAAAAGATAGAAAGGAAAGTTATACAAAAGCGAGGAATTAAATTGAACAGATTCTTCTTTCCAGACAAGCTCTGGACATATGTAGGCTAAGGACAAAAGGTGAGCAAAATGGACTATAAGAACATGTGGTTATAGGAGAAAGGGGGCTTACTTCTTAAGCTTTTTGTAAAACATTTCAGAAGGTGGAAGCTTATCGCAAGGAGGTTGAAGGGTTGGTGAACTGGTGTAAGGAAAACAGCCTAGTTTTAAACACCGGAAAAACCAAAGAGATCATTGTTGATTTCAGAAAAGGCAGGCACAGCCACACTTCTCTGTGCATAAATGATTCACCTGTGTAGATGGTTACCAGCATCAAATTCCTGGGTGTGCAACTAATGAGTAGGCTGACTTGGTCGCTCAACAGTGAGAAACTGGTGAAGTGGGCACAGCAGCGCCTCCATTTTCTGCACCGCATGAGAAAAGTATTATTATTATTATTATTATTATTATTATTATTATTATTCCAATTTGTATCCCGCCCTTCTCCCGAAGGACTCAGGGCGGCTCACAACATTATTAAAAACAAAGAGAGACCCACACACCCCACCAAATAAAACCAAATTAAAACCAATATTTTAGTGTTGTGATAATTAAAATTTCTAAAAAACCCAATTTAAAAATCCTCCCTAGGCCAGGCCCGCTTGTTGGAAAAGCCATGTCTTGAGGGCGCGGCGGAAAGTAAGGAGATCCGGAATAATCCGGATCTCGGGGGGTAGTTCGTTCCAGAGGGCAGGGGCACCCACAGAGA
>NW_015387682.1:14227-16181 GCF_001527695.2 Protobothrops mucrosquamatus
CACCCTCATCGCCACTAGGTAGGATCTAACATGTATCCTTACCTGTGTTCGAGCGGATTCGGTTCGGCTGGCCCTCCAACTGCTCTCTAGGCGTCTTTTCCGACGTTTCATCTCTCTCAGCTCCCCAGTAAACCAGGGAGCCAGTCGAGATCTACGTCGGGTCAGAGGCCGCAAAGGCACGACTCGGTCCAATGCAGCGGCGGCAGTTGTCTCCCAAGCCGCCGCCTGGTTTTCCGCCGAGTCGTGGACCAGATCCTCCGGATATGGCCCAAGCTCCGTCAGGAACCTCTCAGGGTCCATCAGTTGCCTGGGACGGAACCATCTAGGCGGTTCCGTCTCCCTGCGGCGAGGGGGCGCGGTCTGGAAGTCCATCCTTAGGAGAGAATGGTCTGACTTAGTTACATAACTTATGTTACTGACTTAGTAACATAACTTATGTTACTGACTTAGTAACATAAAAGTTTTGGGGTCAGTTCTGGTTGGAAGTCGAGGGCGACCTGTCCTGCTTTATTTATTTATTTTCCGTCTTTTCCTTCTCACCAATTTAACACCATTGTTTCTCTCCTCGGCAGAATGCAAGTGTCATAAGGACGGCACTCTGATTCCTGCTTGTGATAAAGACACTGGAGTTTGTCACTGCCGCACCGGAGTCTCTGGAGAGCTCTGCAATCAGTGTGCGCGCAACCGCAATCAAGCGTTCCCCTCCTGCTCTCGCTGTCACGTTTGCTTTGATCGGTGGGATACTATCATGAATTCTTTGTCTCGGAGAATCCAGAAATTATTGAAATTCGCAGGAACGCTAGCGGAGAAGAGGAAAGCAGCGCCGGGCTGCAATTTCAACTTTAAAGGCTATGAAAAGAAAATGTCTGACCTAGGAAAGGTCTTGAAAAGGCCTTTCCTGTCATCCAAAGCGCTCTTGAATATTAAAAAAGTCCAGGACAATATTAGGTAAGTTGTTTCATAGAATCGTAGGGCTGGAAGAGATCTGTGTCGATCAGAATAGAACTGGAAGAGATTTTGGAGGTCTTCTAGTCTAACCCCCTGCTCAAAAAGAGGAGACCGTATGCCATTTTCAACAAATCGTCCAATTTCTTCTTAAAAATCTTCCATCCATCCAATCAATCAATCAATCAATCAATCAATCAATCAGAATAGAGGTGGAAGGGACCTTGGAGGTCTTCTAGTCCAGCCCCCTGCTCAAGCAGGAGTCCCTATATCATTTCAGACAAGTGACTGTCCAGACTCTTAAAACCCTCCAGTGATGGAGAACCCATAACTTCTGGTGGCAAGTCGTTCCACTGGTTAATTGTCCTCACTGTTAGGAACTTTCTCCTTAATTCCAGGTTGCTTCTCTCCTTGATTAGTTTCCATCTATTATTTCTTGTCCTGTCCTCTGGTGCTTTAGAGAATAGGCTGACACCCCCTCTTCTTTGTAGCAGCCCCTCAAATACTGGAACACTGCTATATGTCGCCCCTGGTCCTTCTTTTCTCTAGACTAGCCAGACCCAATTCCTGCAACCGTTCTTCATAATCTTAGTTGCTCTTCTCTGCACTTTTTTTTAAAGTCTCAACATCTTTTTTGTAATATGGTGACCAAAACTGGATGCCGTATTCCAGGTGCGGCCTTACTAAGGCTTTACAAAGGGGTACTAATGCTTCATGCGAGTTTATGTGTTTCCTACTTTCTAAAAATCACAGTTATAAATACAGGTAGGCCTCAATTTAGGACCACAAGTAAATCTGAACTTCCCCATGGAAGGTTGTTGAGAGTGTGGTTGCGCGGCAATTCCCTCGGCACCTGGATGAAGCAGTCTATCTAGACCCATACCAGTCGGGCTTCAGGCCGGGACACAGCACGGAAACGGCATTGGTCGCGTTGGTTAATGATCTCTGGAGGGCCCGGGACAGAGGTTATTCCTCTGTCCTTGTTCTTTTGGACCTCTCAGCGGCTTTT